>NC_056738.1:401177682-401317661 GCF_019279795.1 Protopterus annectens
TAAAGAGCCTTAAGCACCCTATATCCGACTGCCACTATGCGAATGTGTAAGGTATATATTCCCGATAATGCATGTGGGGAGACGTGCATCATGGTCAGGTGTTTAATCCCGGGTCATAGGTTCTGCAGGACCGGCTGGAGGCTGAGCAGTCTTGAGGACAACTACTGTTCATACAATTTGTGTCCAGATGTATACAGGACTGGACATCGTGTTGTGACACCAAGTCTAATGTTTAGAACAGATACTTATCCCATGAGGGATATCCAAAAATTGGGGGACCGATGACCTTCTTTGCTTTACGGCTATAAGGTAGGGTTATAAATGCAAGGGATACATAGTTTGTAATCCTGAGACGGCCTAGGGTGAGACTGCCTACTAGATATGGGTAGGGGTCACTATGTGCAGATATGGCTGTGCCTATCTAGCAGCTCGAGTATGGGTGGTTTTGGTGGACGTTCAGGAAGGGTGGGGTGGTGTGCTGTGAAAGGGATGATGGGTATTCAGATATGTATCCAGGTGTGTTGGGGTTGGATGGCACAGTTCAGGCCAGATCCTTATGTGGGTATGTGCCGGTAATGTTTCTGTACATGTGTATTGCACTTTTTAATGTTCACATGTTTGTGGGATTGTATTGCGGATGTCTACATTTGTTCTTTGGTTATCTTCCTGATTCACCCACTGCTCCCTCATAGACCTCCAGTTCACCTATTGTGCATCCAACCCAGTCTCCCCTTGTCAAATTATTACATTACCCGTCACCCTCCCACCCCCATATTACACAGACATCATTCATCCCTTCTCTAGTTGATGGCCCATGGCACAGTCAACAGAACACATTGCGTACACTACATATCTCTGGGATCAATATGGTTGTGAGGACTACCCTAGCATTTCTGATCATCCACATGCTGTACTTCACGCACATAGGTACACGCAAATACTTATATTCATGACAGGGTAGGTAGACCCTGGTAATACCTGTTCATCTATGGGCTGTCCTGACAAGGACGACTTGGACCGTGAATGGGCAGATATTGGGTGAATGCTCTGACCATTGCTAGGGTTGCCACCTTTTCATATGACCTGGATGGGACATTTTCGGGACACACATCAGAGTTTACAGGCCAACACATACCCACGGTCATTACAAAGGATATTACTTTAGTTTTATGCCTACATATAAGCTTTTATTGTTGTAGCGGTGTAGTTGCTTATTCTGTTTCATTTACTTGCTTATTCTGTTTCTTGTAACATTTAGGTATTTTATATACAGACATAAGTATTGTATGGGACTGTTACATAAAATGTGGGACATAATTATGTCCTACTATCGCAGGACATTTCACATTTATAATGGTTTTGGTATGGACACACCTGCCTAGAGGGGGCCTGTCCCTCACAATGTAGGACAGGTGGTAACTCTAACCATTGGGCTAGGCTTAGCAATTGGTGGTGCGCTAACACGATGTGTTTCGTTTCCACTTGGTATAACTAGTGACACTACAATGGAATACGGGCACAGGGTTTTAAATATCATTTGTTTGGGGGACGGGGACTCAATATTCAGCTACGTGCCTTTGTGTTTACTTCTTATTGTGGTGTTCGCAAAAATGTCTTGTATGCTTTACATACATTTCATTATCCACGGACACTGACAGGAGTGATTACTATTAGAGGCAGGTTGTACTAGTCAGCATTTTAGGTTGCGTGTATGCAACCGACATGTTCACACCTCCGTGCAGCGCTTGGACACGCCCCCTGCACTCCTACACATTTCCTATGCACGTGTCCATTACGGCAGCACACCTTCATTAATATGCATGTGGTGCTGCTGTGCCATCTCTACGCTGCATGGTCGGCGCAAGGCTAATGCCGTCCTTGCACTGAGCTTCATGAATCCCGGGGCATATTTTGAATAAATATTGCGACAAATGAAAAAGTAGATAGCAAATCAAGATGTGAATGACTAAAGTGCCCAATATATATATAGCATGGAACATCCAATTATAATAAATATATCTAAAAAATAAAAGATTAACAAAAAATTATTATCTAATATATCATTAGAACTGTACTCTTTAAAAATTATCATTGAGCCCAGGTTTAAATAACGCTCCTAAATTAATAATCCACATATGTTCCTTACTTGACAGAATATTATGTCTCTGTATGTTAGATATTTTTTTGTTAATCTTTTGTTATTTTTAGATATTTTTATTATATATGGATGTTCTGTGCTATATTTTGGCCAGTTTAGTCATTCACTTCTTGATTTGCTATCTACTTTTTCATTTGTTGAAATATTTATTCAAAATATGACAGTTTGACAATCGGTATGGTTTGCACTACACCTTTAATTATATGCTTTATATAGAGATAAGTCATCCTTTTTTGTCTCACACTGATGATGCCATGTGGTGAAACCTGTCTTTGTATGACTTTCTGCAATAAATCTGTTATTCAAATTTATTGGTGTTTACTTTTTCCTGACCTGCAATTATGTGTTTATGGTACGAATATCTGCTGGACATAAGTGGATATTAGCTGATTCCTTGCAGTGGCATGTACTGAATTCATACTGAGAGCTGGAGTGGTTGCTTTATATATATATATATATATATATATATATATATATATATATATATATATATATATATATATATATATATATATATATGTGTGTGTGTGTGTGTGTGTGTGTGTGTGTGTGTGTGTGTGTGTGTGTGTGTGTCTGTGTGTGTGTATATGTATATATATCTATATATCTATATATATATATATATATATATATATATTTATTTATTTTTTTTAATAGTGCTTTACTATCAAAACCTGACAAATGCATCCTTCGACCGCATGTGGTCAAAAGGCAGTCTTCAAGTCAGCAGAATGTTGAATCAAAATATATATTGACTACATTACAGTAAATGGGTAGTGTAGTTCGAGTATTTGGGTTCGCTATTGTTCAGAGAGATTGCGGTTCAGTAAGGAACAGGGAATTAGCCCATTTCCTCACTGTAGTGTGATCTTGAAGTTGGTATATTTAATGTACAGGGGGTGTGGGGGGTGCAGAGGGGCATAGCCCCCCTGCAAAATAGTATAATTAACATACCATTGACTGTAGAGTGTAACGGTATGTTAATGTGCATAGCATGGGTGATTGACGTCACCTCCTGCTATGGCAAATATATTGAATTACTGGTGTTGATGTACTCAGTTTCGACCTCTCCGGACTTTCGCTGTTACATATTCAGGAATTTGGGTCGATCATTTGAATGGTCAACCGATGCACTTTCCAGGTTTTGATAGTAAACCATTTATAGTACATATGTTTTATATATGTGTGTGTGTGTGTGTGTGTGTGTGTGTGTGTGTGTGTGTGTGTGTGTGTGTGTGTGTGTGTGTGTGTGTGTGTGTGTGTGTGTATTCACACATACACATATATTTTATATATGTATGCAACATATGTGCTCTCTCTCTCTATGTAGATATATATATATATATATATATATATATATATATATATATATATATATATATGTGTGTGTGTGTGTATGTGTGAGTATGTATGTATAATATATGTACTGCATTGTTGTTTTCTATCCTCTGAGAAGAATATGATTATGATAATGATGAAACAATGACAGGGTAAGCACTATGAAAACAAGAGTTTCCAAAGGGAATTCACCTAAAGTTTCCCCCGGTTTAACAGCTCACAGCTGTTGCCACACTCCTTTGTCCAAAGAAGAAGTGACGTCTAACACTGTATTTCCTAAGCGAGAGAGTTGCAAGTTAAATATGATTGCAACGGCCACCTTCATTCAAAGGCAAATACTGCAAAGAGGAGTAAGAAGGAAGGAAAAAGACAACAAAACCTAAAGTCATTTGCTGCAGTGAGGAAACTCCGTAGTCTTTAACCTACAAGCACAGTAAGTGCTCCTTCACATTTCATTCAATTTGTTTTTTTTTTTACTTTTGGATAGTATTTACTTAGACTAACACAACTGAAGTGGAGTCAATTGTTTAGATGTGGGGCATGCTTTATATCCATTTGTTCTGCTGGGTTTAACTGCTGAAAAAGAGAAGCTCATGTAACTAATTTAAATTGAGCAGAAAATGGCTGTGTTGGGATTCATACCTATAGTTTACATTATCATTGTTTAGTTTTCTATCCACTACAGTGCAAACATTCTTAAACTTAGTTTAGCAATTATCTTACTGCTATATACAGAGTATCAGAATATAGAGAATTGTGGGTTGCAGAAATCAGTATATGGACTGCTGTCTTCACAAGATTTTCATATTTTACTCCTGTTGGCAGTAACTTTAAATGCATCCCACACAACGGTCAGGTTTAGTGCATTTCCATTATGTACAGGAGCATGCTTGGCCATGGCTGTGGAAGTGTAAGGTTATACATAATGGTAGGATATATATCTGTGGGGCATATACTACTGCAACAATAGCCTTACCGGACATTATAAACAAGTACTTGTGTGAACAGAGATTAACACTGTGTGATATTATCAGCATTAAACCTAGCACTTCATGCCTTCCTCTTTTCTTATACCAAATGGTCAGATATTAAACAAGGTGTAAGAACAGATAATATTTAGTAAGACTTCCCTACAGGAATGTATATCCATATAATTCTGAACATACTCACCCATTCAAGGTGCAATGGACTTAGCAGCATGCTATACTTGAACTGCAGCAACTGCATTTTACATCCACTTGTCTCATGTGGAAGAATTCTAGATGTGAGCTATAGAAGTCATGTAACTTACTTATCCTGTCACTGAGTACTATTCCACCATCCCCTTAGAGAGAGGACTGTTACATGGGTCCCTTGTGACAGAAGGAGGCTTTATCACCATGCAGTAGGCCAAGCAGGATAGGTAGACAAAGGATTGCAAAATGGTGGGAATTGTGATACATGTTCATCAGAACTAACTTGCTAAGAAGGTGTAGTTATATTAGAGGGAAGTTCAGATGTAAATCAGTTTTACCCACTGTAAAAGATGAAAAGAACAGCAACTAGTAAAAATAAAGTTGTAGATGTAGACCTAGTCAAAGCTCAGACTGATGAATCAATATACTTTATTTTTTCAAGAGAATGTTATGCAGCTGTTATGAAACCCAGCCTTCTCTTCAGAGAAGAAGAAGGCTGGGTTTCAGTTTTCCCCACGTTCAACACTTTCTCTTTATCAGTGTCATTCTGACTGAACAAAACCTCAGATTTTTATACAGTAAGCTACAACAGTCCAAGAGACAATGGCATTGGTTGAACTGGTTGCCTATAAATTATTGGAAACTATTAACTGTCTGTTTAAAAACAATATTCATACACTTTGCTACATGTAAAGTGCAACTTGGCTGGAAGTTAACTCTTGGTGTCTTTATTCTGTAATCATCCTCAGTGGAAAGGTAAAAGGGATTATGTCCTGGACTGTAGAATTTAGGCTTAGGCACTCTGTTCTTTTATCACATATCACTGTGTGGGGGGGTTTACTTCAACACAGGCAGTTTGCCCTATACAGTGGTACATTCCATGGAGTTATGAGACTGTTATCACATGTGGATTGCTTACTATTTGCTGTAGAACTGAGAACTATTTATACTGCTCACTTTGCTAACAAGGTTGCGTTAGTTTTGTGATTACAATAATTAGCTCTGAATTAGCTTAATCAGTCATATGTAACCCTGTGAATAGTAATGATTATGTTAATTTCATGCATTTCTGAGGAATGTGCATCATAGCAGCTACATGCTGAAGAAAGTGCACCAGTGTGGGAAACAACAGTTTGTTCACACACATATGAAGAACTGAAAAGTTTTTTCCTGGGCAGCTTTTCAATCCCTTTCACTTTTCTAAGGAGAATCCTTTATAAAAATTGGATGCTAGCACATAGCTTTGGGCAAACAAAGGTATATGGCTATCTAAGAAACAGTATGCACATAACATTTCAAGGTTACATGAAAACAGAGCAGTACACTAGCTAGTCTGGGTATTAAATAGAAAAATCAAGTATATGCTTACACTGTGAAGATTCTGCAGTTCTTGTCTCACTGCCTCCCAATATCCTGTTCTTGAATTTGCATTCTTTCCCTTTGTCCATTTGTTGAGTTGTACTTTCTTGATGTCAGATTTCTGATTGGTGTTTAATTTAGAAGTCCTGCCTACCCAGTACGACTGTTAAATAATGATTTCCTCAGTGATTGTTTGATTGTTGGGCTTTACCTTTCCTATATCTTATTTCTGAGTCATGAATACCTCTGACCACTCTTAATTACTATGTCCAGCCTACCTTCCCTGTATCTGTTTTTTGACTTCCCTCCTTACTGGTATTGAATATAATCTCCTCAGCATCTGATTCTTGATTTCTGCACCTCAACTCCATAATTCTTATTCTCCTCCCTACCCAGTATTTACTTTTAGAGTCTTCACCCCTCGATACCTAGGCTACTTGTTGGGTTTCATCTCCTCAGCATCTGCTTTTCGGTCCCATTCCTCCAATATGAGTCTTAAATTCATAATCTCCATTTTTAATGTCTAATTGATTTAGCTGTGTTAGAGGAATAGTCAGACGCATGCAAATATATGCAAAATAGGGCAGTTGAAAACTTTGAGAAATATACCCAACTGGAAAGAAAATGTAAGAATGACCGAATTTGAATTAGGCAAGTGTGTGATTGTATCAGGAGATCTACAGGTAAGTAAGCTTTGTGAAAAACAGTTTGGAGATCTAGTGCACTACTGTCAGGTACAAAAGGAAGCAATAGTAGGAGAAAACATGAAGTATTCTTCCATATTGACATGTAGCAAAACCCTATCCATGCTACTATGTTCATTTATGGAGAGGTCATCTATGTGAGGATATAAAGAAGGCAAGTGAGTTCATGAAAAGGCAGCCAATATAGGACAATATTGTACTATAAATCATATAAAGACAAACTAAAATAACTTTAATGTATGACCTTAAGGGGAAAGTAGGAGCATAGGGGCATGTTATACATTTTAAAATACCTCAAAAGAATCACTATCATACAAGAGATCATCCCTTTCGAAAAAGATGCAGGAGAAGGAGACAGCACACTTTGAAAACAACATAGGTATTTTTCAGAAAGAAGATAAATGATACATGGAGCAACCTTAATTGGGAAGTTATAGGAACAAAAATGTAAAGAGAAATTGGGACTGCGTGGGAGTATTATAAGACAATTTTTTGTTAGTCGCAGAAGAGTAAACCATTCGTTCAAGTCATCCTCAAGATTTCTTGCAAATGTTTGCATCTTACATGAACTATTGCTCAAGCATACCCATAGAAAGAAAAAAATGCATTTCTTTTCCCTCCTGTATCATAACACATATTACGTTACAGCTGAAGTAAAAAGAATGATTCTACTTTTTCATTTTAGGTAGAAGTTTCTCTTATGCACACTAACCCATTGACGTGAACACAGGGAGAGCACATCCGAAAATTTTCCTTGGTCTTTACTAAACATAAAGCAGGTTCATTCATAGTGAAAAAAAGCAGAAAATTGTTTTCTTCAGCTGTATTTTTATAAGGGTTATTATGAAGAATCAAATTTATACACATTGCCTGGGCATGTTTAAAAGGATGTGAGGTACCATATTATGTAGTGCAATTTGGTAAAATTGGAAAGTAGTCTTCACCTACTGTTAAGAGTCTATGTTTTTATGTTTCTTTCTCTTTAGCTTGAGTGAAATTCTTGCGTCCTGGTTTCCTCAATAACAGGTGCTGCAATTCCATCTCCTTAGTATCTCTAGGAAATGTCAGTTGTTCCGTTTTCTTTTAATACAGGAATTAAAGTGTTGTACACAGCAAGAGTGAGAGTACAGTACTTTATGCTCTGAGCTTCTTATTTGTCAGTCAAAATATTTCTGTTTGGGTCATATTTTATATACCGGTATAAGAATATTATATATTTTTCCTGCAAATTAAAGAGTGGATATTCCTACCTTCCAGGTGCAAGTTGTAAGCATACCTCTAAACTATTCAGAATTTCACAGAATGTCTAGATTTTTTCCTCATATTTTTGGCCTGCTCTTCATAAAATTTGTGTTTTTAGCACATTTGACTGAAGTCACTAAATAAAGGCAGCCATTTGAGTTTGAGTTCATATCCTTCATAAAAATGCATGACAATGCAATAACTTTCTAAGATTATAAAAAAAATTAAATCTGTCCTTGATTTGAGCTTTTGCCCCCCCCATACAATTATTCTTAGTTTTGTCCAGAAGTCTTATGCTAAGAGGTTGAGACGTACAGTTGCAAGTAATCTCATTGTATACAGAAATCGAGACAAAACACACATGCTTACACACACACACACACACACACACACACACACACACACACACACGCACACACATATATTCTGCAAAATTTCCTTAGATTTTACTATAGTAGCTTCCAGTATCTATTTTTTAATTAGTCTCCCCACTGTGTCTTTAGTCTCACTGTCCCTAGTTTTAATGGACTCCAGAATAATTCACTTATAGGATTTGTAAGCAGATGTGTTTCTCTGTTCACAAGCATGCTCATTCTTTGCAAGGCAATGGATATTTTAATTTTGGAAAGTATGTAATTAAGGTATTCTGAAATTCTGTCTTCTGTTTGAAATAGACACCTCAAACACTGAATCTCACAATTTTAGTAAATGTCCACATTTCCACCTCTTTTAACTTTTTTATCTAGGTTGTAATTTCTGAAATGTGCTACCATTTTTTATTCTATGTTGTTAAATTATTTTGCTTATTATTTTTCTTATTTTTTTGCATATTTTATATTTTTATATTTCTCTTCTCATCTAGCAATTATTATTATTACTATTTATTTATTCGCTTAAGTTCCTTCCCAGGCTTACAGCTATGTCACTTTGCAGTGTGCTCTCAGATGTCCTTGATTAAAGTCTGAACAGTTGCAGACACCATTTCTATTCTGGAGAAGCTCATAGCCCCCCTTCTCACATACCCCAGTAAGCATAACCATTAAATAACAGTGTTATCCCACAACCAACCTAACTTCCTTGTTTGAAAGCCTTATGTGGGACAATTAATCCTTTTTTACCTGGCCATTTCAAATAGTCATTGCCTAGGCTGAAACCTGGGTCATTGTCAGGCTCTTAGGATGGAGATATACGATTTAGCAAAATATAACTTCAGCAATGCTGTCTTCCTGATCCCAGTTCTCGGAAATCAAAACTCTTGGATTAGTTTTACATGCATTGGGTCTACTGTGAGGTGAAGTTGTGTTTCTCTATGGTTTTCTGGTTGTGGAGTTAATGTATAAGTAAAGAGATGATATGGGAAGTTGTAGGGGGGCTCCCCTCTGAAAAAATACTTTGAAATAGATATCACCTACAGTTTCAGCTGATATGTATTTCAACAACATGGCTTGCCCAGTTTGTTGTTGGGGGTTTTGATTCCAGAACTCACAGAACCTTTTACTCAGGGCTGCAGATGAGGTATTAGTAACTCTGCCTGTACACTATTAGGTTGCAGCTTTGTTCTTTTTTATATAGGAAAACTAGTTTATTTGAGATCACATTATATGTCTACATTTTCAAACGAGACTGGCATGTGCTTAATTGTATCACAGTCTCAGTGTGCTATAATGATACAAGCACATGCTGCTGCAGTCTGGGAACAAAACACCTCCCCTGGAAATGGATTGCTTGCATCTATTGGCTGCTGTTAACAGCACTGTTTTGGTAATTACTTTCACTGTGTAATTCTATTTTAATGCCTACTTTGTAAAAAGGGACAAAAATGTCAAACAAATATAGTATCAATACACCTGATGACTATAGCCATCCAACTGCTAATGTTATAGCAACATTCACAATATCAGACCATGACTACCTTAGTGGCAGAATGTTATTTTGCAGTTTCTGTGAATAGGGTGTGAAAGTAATTATGATTCCTCAGAATTAAAATGGAGTTTGGAGAATAAAAAGGAGCAAGTCTGTTACAAAGATAAGTCACTTCATTTGTATAAGGTGATTTCCCTCATTCGGCCAGTCCAAGGACTGGTTTGCTTGTATGAGAAAGATATGATTTCTGTATTTAAAGGAAAACAAGACATGAAAGTTATCACTGTGGTATTTTATGACAACAGCTCCCTCACCAGCATTCTGATAACTGATGAAACAGTTTGACATGCAGTCTGCTGTGTGTGCCATCCTGATGTGCCTTCATACTTATTAAATGAGACCACTAATTGAAAAGCAGAAGATGGAAAACAAAGAAGTGACAGGGCAAAGAAAGCAGCAACATGTAGTAGGGTAACACTTCTGACATGTAGTTCTTTTATTTGTAATGTATACACTTTATCTCATGTCTTATGAGACAGTGCTCCCCCCACCAGATGTAATATTTATTTGCACCTGAGCTAATGTACAGAATCTTCAGGGGGGCATGGGGGAGAGTTACCAAAACAGCATGATAGCCAGAACGTGAGTAATGAGAAATGTCACCATCATGTTACATTCCACGACAAAATGTCTGCTTTGTTCTAAAATCCACAGTCAAATTCAAAATGGTGAAAAGGCTTAATTCCTGAAAATGAAAAGTTTGACAAGTGCAAATTGTTTGTACAGAGGAATACATGCATTGCTGACTGTATGTAGTTAGGAATAAGCCAGTACATAGGAATAAACTATACTTTTTTTAATTGGTAGCAAACAACTGACACCTGCATGCAGTCATGCCCACATGTTGAAAGACAAACACACACACACACACACACACACACACACACACACACACACACACACACACACACACACACACACACACACACACACACACACTTTATGTAAGTGTAGAGTGTAAAATCAAATCGACAATTTATAAAAATTATGCTATTACAGTTAGTAATGCTGAAGATCATGCTGCTGAAATTGCCACAATGAAATGCTACTAATATAATGGCAAACATTTTTGTTCTTGTTCAGAGTCATTAAATATGGGCCATTCAGTGGAAATTAACTGGTATAAAATAGGTTGTAGACATTGGTCAGAAATAATGTGATAATATTTTACCATACATGGCAGGATAAGAAAGATGACTGAAGCAAAAAGCTGCAGTGAGAAACATTTTGACAAAAGTCTTTGTATTATATCACCTGTACCACCAAAATTAAGAACAGAAAGTGGAACTTGGACAGCAATGCCAGTTAAAGTATGGCATGTTGTTAAAAGGCCATCTAGGGAAGATACCACTGAATTTTTTGATTGAAGTCATGGTTCTTTTGGAGAAGGGCAGAGGAACAGAGTCATGTTGGCTCTCTGAGACAGTAGTGGTGCAGCAGATGTTTACATTCCTAATGCACGCCTGCCATGGCAGTGTCACTGCACATCTATGCTCTGGAGGAACTAAAGAAAGCAGGGTGTTTCTGTGTGATAGCCAACAAACCACTATCTCAGAGTAGCCATAAACCACTTTCTCAGAATAGCCATAACTCTGTCTCTCGCTCTCAACCTCCACAGTCTTCAGAGAATGAACTGTACTGTAACTAAATTATGTATGCCATTAGTCTAACATAATGCATGTATGAGACATGTATGTACTGTAACTAAACTATGTATGCCAGTAGTCTAACATAATGCATTATATGAAACATTTGTTATGAACTATAACTAAATGATGTATGCCAGTAATCTAACATAATGCACATATGATACATTTGTTATGTACTGTGACTAAATTATGTATGCCAGTAATCTAACATAATGCACATATGATACATTTGCTATGTACTGTAACTGCCATTTGTCTTGGGTCATGGCTGCAACCTGAGACCAGACCACCTCTCCAGTTAACAAAATAATTGAACAAGCAAGTTAATGAATGAATAAATAGTGAAAATCCCTGTTAGTGTAGCAACACTAAATCATTCAGTGCTACAGCTTTCTTCTCTCAGTACATTGCTCAGAATGAAGGGTTGCCAAGGTCATATATTTTGGAAGCGGAGACCCTTCTCTGACTAAGAGTTATGCTAACTTCACATGTGTAGCAAACAAAGCAAGCCAAACATTATGGTAGGTAGTAGACCTGGGGAAAAATCAGTCATGAGCAAAAAGTGGAAAAAAAAAACTCCTGGCAGTATACTCTAATGATGGATTCTGATGTCAATGGAAGGGGTTAACTTCAGATACCAGAAATGTAAGCAGTTAGACAACTGTATAAACAGAAGGGAAAAAAAAGACATCATTACTTCTTGTCTTTAACAAAGAGTTTATATTATTATGACTGAGCAGTCTGATCTATTGCAAAGACAATTTTATAAAAGGCTTGTAAGTGTCTGTTTATAGTGTCACTAAACTAATGAATACAAGTGAACCCATCACTCAGAGAGAGTAGTGAAGGCATTTAAATTTGTATTGAATCACATGATTATCTATGCTTCTTTCATATGCATCTTCTTCTTAGATGACCATTTTCTGTTTTATAAATCTGCAAGAGGGTAGTGATTTTATTTATTGAGTAAAGAAATAAAAAAGACAGAAACAGTAAGACAGAGCTAGAACATTTTCAAAATCTGGCATATTAAACATGCATGTTTTAAAGAATAAAGAGAAACAGAAATGTTATTTTGTTTAATATCATTATTTTTAACATTGACTGCTATGCACATTAAAAGTGAATAAATCATATAATACTTTATTTTGCAGGTAAAATGTTGACTTTCCTTTATCTGGTTGTATTACTTATCTGGAACACCCAAGCTATGCCACTGAAGAACTTTCCTTGTGAAAAACTAGTCTACAACTCATCAGTTATTACAAATTGCTTAAGCCGCAAACTGTCACATATCCCCACTGAACTGGAATCCACAAAGGTCCTAATGTTGTCGTTTAACTATATTAACAACATAACAGAGACATCATTCCCTAATATAGGAACACTCAACAGTCTTTTGCTTGGTAAGCAATTAGGGACATATTTTTATGTGGGGAAGAAAGCCTTTTATAATATCAGAAATCTTACTTTCTTGGATCTGGGTGGAAACCAACATCTCATTCTTCACAGTGATGCCTTCACGGGCCTACAGAATCTGAAAGAACTCTATCTGGATTATAATGGCCTTACTAACTCCATATTGGAGGGAGAATACTTAAATGGTCTTATTTCCCTGCAGAAGCTGGTTCTTTCAGGTAACAAAATCACAAGACTGAGACCAGGATCAAGTTTTGAAAGCATGAGGTTGCTTCAGTTTCTAGATCTGAAATCGAACAAGATAAAAATGGTCTGTGGTGATGATTTACAACACCTTCAAGGCATGCACTTATCCTTTGACCTGTCCTCTAACATGTTGTCTTATGAAAATCTCTCACAGAACCAGTCAGCCTGCCTAAACCCTTTTAACAACATCTCTATAGGCACCCTGGATATTTCGTCTAACCCCTGGACTGTAGTGGGTGCTGAACAGTTCTTCAAAAGTATAGCAAGAACCAAACTAGTAAGTCTCCAAATGAAATACAGTGGAGCAATTGGTAGTTCCTTTGGATTTAAGAACATTGGAGAGGTGACTGCTGAAACATTTTCATGGCTCAGAGAAAGTCTCATTCTCTCTTTTGATATTTCCAAGAGCTTTATTTCTGAGTTGAACCCTTATGTGTTTTCTGGACTCCCTGACATGGTTAGCCTAACCCTGGCATTCAACAAAATTACCAAGATTCACAAAAATGCATTCAGCGATCTTGAAAAGCTTCGTATCTTAAATCTCTCCTTTAATCTTCTTGGGGAAATCTACACAGAAAGTTTTGAGACTCTAAACACCTCCTCACTTCAGTACCTTGATTTGAGCTCTAATCATATTGGAGTAATCCAGTATGGTGCATTAAATGGAATGAAGTCACTTCAAACTTTGGACCTCCAAAACAATGCACTGTCATGCATACCTCCTGTAAACCTAGCGGGACTCAAACATGTCTTCCTTAGCCAAAACCGAATAAAGAGCACACACGGTGTTCTTGAGTTCTCCATGAATGCAGAATTGCTTGACTTATCCTACAATAATCTTCAGAACTTGGGGGAGTTTGACAATATGATGAAGCTTCCACACCTGCAGTACTTAAATCTGAGTTATAACTATATTTCTTATTGTGGAGATAATGCTGGCAGTATGCTAGTCAATAATCAGCTGAGAATTTTAGATTTGTCTCATAATTATTTAACTGCAGTTTGGAAAGCAAACACTTGCTTGAATGTTTTCCATAAGTTAGGAAAGCTAGTAGCCTTGGATCTGAAAAATAATTTCCTCACAGAGTTTCCACAAAACCTTTTCAATGGACTGGTATCCCTCCAAGTTCTAGATGTTTCAAAGAACTATGTCAGTTCCTTATCAAATGAGTTGTTACATGGACTAAAGTCCTTAAAAGCACTTAAACTAAGCTACAACAGTATTCTGACTCTATCTCCATCAATGTTTGAATCACTGTTTTCATTGAAATATTTAGATGTAAAGCAGAACCCGTTTATCTGTGATTCTAAACTTAAAGATTTGGTGAAATGGGTAAAGACAAACAATATACAGTTGACTGGCCCCATGGAAGAAATGACTTGTGCTTTTCAAACTCCATCCACATGGATTTCCCTTAATATATTGAATGACAATTACTAATACTAAAACATGTGCTTAGTATATTTTCAGGCACCTCTTTGTCCATCAAACTTGCACATCTTTTATTAAAAACTGTAAAAGCTGTACATAGAAAGAAGCTACTGTATTTTTAAATCATAGCCATCATTGCTTTTTCAATGGCTTAATCTTTTTATAAAATCATAACACTCATGATTCATTTGTATTCATATATATATATATATATTGTTATACTATTAAATGTAAACAAAACCAATTCAGCAGAAACATTGTTTCTTTAAAAATAACACTAAAATGTAATGATTCAGCAATATTAAATGTCTTCATTTATAGAACTATCTGTATTGTTTATTATGATGATAATGAATAATGCCTACTTCTTGAAATGGTCAGGCAGACAACGTCTGTATTTTGAAAAATGTCCTTTGAGAATAAGGTTCTATTAATCAGATTTAATATTTTGCAAACACTCACATCATTTTGAACAGAAAAGCACTAATGTCACAGTTGTCATTAATACTGGAGACCATGCTGCTGGTTGTCATTAATGCTGAAGACTGTCTTACTAGTTTAACGCTAGAAGCCATGTTGTTGGTTTCCATTAATACTGGAGACCATACTATTGGTTTGCATTAATGCTGAATACCATCCTGTTGGTTTAATGCTGGAGTTCATGTGGCTGATTGTCATTAATGCTGGAAATCATGCTGCTGGTTCTCATTAATACCGGAGACTCTGCTGCTGGTTGCCATTAATGCTGGAGGCCATGTTGCTGGTTACCATTAATGCTGAAGACCATGTTACTGGTTGACATTAATGCTAGGGACCATAAAGCTAGTTGCCATTAATATTAGAGAGCATGCTGCTAGTTCTCATTAAAGTAGGAGACCATGCTGCTGGTTACCACTAATCCTGGAGACCATACTACCGGTTACCATTAATGCTGGAGACCATGTTGCTGCTTACCACTAATGCTGGAGACCATGCTGCTGGTTACCACTAATGCTAGAGATCATGCTGCTGGTTACCATTAATGCTGGAGACCATGCTGCTGGTTACCACTAATGCTGGAGACCACACTGCTGGTTACACTAATGCTGTAGACCATGCTGCTGGTTACCATTAATGCTGGAGACCATGCTGCTGGTTACCACTAATGCTGGAGACCACGCTGCTGGTTACACTAATTCTGGAGACCATGCTGCTGGTTACCATTAATGCTGGAGACCATGCTGCTGGTTACCACTAATGCTGAAGACCACGCTGCTGGTTACCACTAATGCTGGAGACCATGCTGCTGGATGACATTAATGCTGGAGACCATTCTGCTGCTTGCTGTTAATGCTGGAGACCATATTTTGGTTGTCATTAACACTGGAGACCATGCAGCTGTTTGTCATTAACAGTGTATACCATGCTGCTGTTAGTTGTCATTAGTGCTGGAGATTATGTTGTTAGTTGTCATTAATGCTGAAGGCCATCCTGCTGGCTGTCATTAACCTGGAGACCATGCTGCCGGTTGTCGTTAATGCTGAAGACTGTCTTGCTAGTTTAATGCTAGAGGCCATTTTGCTAGTTTCAATTAATACTGGAGGCCATACTATTGGTTTGCATTAATGCCGAATACCATACTGTTGGTTTAATGTTGGAGGCCATGCAGCTGATTGTCATTAATGCTGGAGATCATGCTGCTGGTTCTCATTAATACCAAAGTTCATGCTGCTTATTGTTATTAATACTATAGACCATGCTGCTAGTGCTCATTAATGATGGAGACCATGCTGCTGGTTGTCATTAATGTTGGAGACCATGGTGCTATTCGCCATTAATGTTGGAGATCTTAGTGCTAGTTCTCATAAATGCTACAGACCATGTTGCTAGTTACCATTAATGATAAAGACCATGCTGCTGATTGCCATTAATGTTGGAGACCATGCTGCTGGTTGCCATTAATGCTGGGTACCATGCTGCTAGTCACCATCAATGCTTGAGACCATGTTGCTGAGAACAAGTGCTGTAATTTATTGTGGGTTAGAGTTTTTGTTTATGTACTTCCTCTTAAGTATGTGTCACCAAGACAACTAGAGTTATTTTACTGAACAAAGGAGGGACTGGCATATATATATATATATATATATATATATATATATATATATATATATCAAACACAAGCCCAAACCCAAGTAAACGGAGAAACCGGAATGGATTCCAAAACACTCACAGGACCATGGAGTGCAGCTCACAAAACATAAAATGTAGACCACAAAGTTCAAATTGTGAGTGTGTCGCCAAAAAATGAATACTTCCAATAATAAAAAACGAATTTAATAGTGCACAAACGTTAGCGCTTTCACGAAACCAACTGTTCGCTTCTTCAGACGTTACATTTTAAAACATACATCCAAACTTAATAAATACTACACATCATTTCCTGTTTGTTATGTCACTTCCACCATAATTAAATTAAAAAGATACACATTAAAATGCATAAAGCTGTAAACAGATGTATAAAACAGCAACAAGCTATAAAAGGTGAAAGCAAAAATATATATATAGAACATATATAATAATATAAGGATATTAAAAACACAATCCATGGAAGCGCAATCCATAACAACGAAAGCAAGACTATCTTAGAGGTCTTGCTTTCAATACAGGTTGTAGGGAAATAAATTCATTTAATCCTACACCCCTGTGTGCTCCTAAACGGAATATCCATTTCATCTCAATTTGCTCAGTAGTATTTGTCAAATCCCCGCCCCGCATATTATGTCTAACCACATGCAAGATTTGGAACAAAAACCTATGCTCTGGCCCATGGGTTAACATATGTTTTGAGATGGCACTGTATGTCTCACCCCTAGAATAGGCATACAAGTGATCGCGTATGCGTTCTTTCAACGATCTATTTGTCTTCCCTACATAAAAACAGAAACAGACCTGACAGCTGGCAACGTAGACAACGTCTCTGGTGTTGCAATCAGATCTGTTTCTGATATCCCACAATCTCCCGTCATTGGGATTTCTAAAAAATCTAGACTTATCAATATATACACAGTAGTTGCAAGAACCGCAACTGTGGGTGCCAAGATCAGGCGGCATACAATTGAAAGTCCTATCATGGGTCAAACTAGGGAAGCAAAGAATTTGTTTCAAGTTCCTACAATTACTAAAAGCATAGCTGGGACAATTGCCAACAATGTTTCTTGTGTGGGGGTCCAAGACCAGGACATCCCAGTTCCTGGAAATGACACTCTGGATGGCTGCAATATTGTTGCCAAAAGGTATGACTAAAGGTAATTGTCTACTCACAGTACGTGGAACTGATGGAACTACCCTTCGATCAGAAAAATGTGGCTTACCTCTAGTGTTTCTCAAGCGTGATACATGTTCACAAATGTTATTCACTTCATCAATCAGGTATCCCCTGTTGACAAAACTAATTTTCAACTTCTCTAATTCCAAGTGAAAATCCAAATCACTTGAACATAGCCGAGAAATTCTCAGCGCTTGTCCCTTTATGATGTTCCGAAATATAATGGAATCATGCATGCTATCATTGGAAAGATAGGAATTAGTGTAACATGGCTTCCTATATACCTTGGAATGAAATGTGTCACCCAGCTTGAACACCGTGGTGTCCAGAAAATTAATGGATAGAGGAGAGAACTCCATTGTAAACCTCAAAAAACTGTCACTACTATTGAGGTCTGTAAGAAATGAAGTAACTGAGGCACCCTGTTGTGAGGAATGTGGCTCTTTAGTGTTGGGGCAGGAGGATTGTACATAATTGCATATAATGGAGGAGGCTGCACCCCATCCCTTAAAGGGGAGGGCTAGAGAAGGAAATACATTAACAATTGCTTCTCAATACAAAGAGAGTATTTTTGTGGAAGAGGTGATTCTGCCAGGGGACAGGACTCTTGCCCATTGTTGTCTGGTAGATTCTGATGGAACATACCCAAGGAATAACAGGAAGGATACCTAAGCAAAGGACTCACAGGTATTGTGACAGAGGGATTGGTTTGCTCATATTACTGGAGGAAGACACATAATGAATTAATGACATTCTGTGTTTTCCTGTTCATAAGCAAAGTTTTAACTTCATTTACTGACTTATCTCTGTAAATAAAATACACAGATTTACACTTTCTACCTCCAATGTGCTTTATAGCTTATGATGGTAGATAATGTTAGTGAAATTGGGTAAACATGCTAAATTACCATATTTTGATCCCTGCATCAATGCTTGCAAGTGCAGGCCTGCTGTGAGTTGATTTCCTTAGCTGCAGAAAGAAAGATTTGAACATGTGCTTGATGAAGAGCTGCTACCTTTTTTGACATTTTTTTTTCTGCTGTGACTAGTCATAACGAAGAGGAAAGGAAATGCTTCTAAGTTGCTGTGAGTCTAACAAAGGTGAAATTCAGAGAGGTATATTCTAATGGTGCCTGTATTGAAAATGGGGATGGTGTGGAATCTTAAAAGAACTACTGAAATTACTCTTTAAGAGACTGTTAAACGGAAGAAGCAGAATCAGGCATAAAAGGTAGACTCTGTGAGTAAATGGAAGTGGAATAATGCAAAAGGAGTATTTCTGTGGAAGACATGATTTTGCCTGGAGTCGGGATTATTGGCCATTGCCAGCTGGTAGATTTACTGAAGACACATGAACATGAAATAGGAATGATACCTAAAGGAAGGACTACCTGGCACTGTGCCAATAATTGACTTGGGTATTTCACTTGTAAAATAACTTAGATGGAATGTACGAATTTTGTATTTTCCTGTTTACAAGCTAATTTGATTTCATTTACTGAATTATCACTGCAAATAAAGTGCACAGAACGTAACACTTTTTGCAAGAGTGTGTTTTATACCTTACAATATGTATATGGAAAATAGAAACTATAATCATAGGGTTATGGCAATTAAGGCTTACATGCCAATAGATTGAGATCTTGACAATTGAACCTATGAACCTATCCAGTCAAAGTGATTTCAGAAAGGAGGGGATATGTCATGGCATGGAAAATAAGACATATGTCATCTCTGAAAAGACAAGAACAAGGAACATTTTTAGCTTCTCAGAGTAACTCTAACTTCCAAGTCCATGCATCCTGTTAGTACTAAGATTCTATTCCTTCTCTAGCTGAACCAAATGTGTGGAAGTAAGCTTTATATTGAATGAATACCTGAGTAGTGAAGTGCAGTGGGACACAATGAGATTCCTGGAGTGAATAGAAATGCATGTGAATATAACATGAGCCACAGTAAAGATTATTTCTACTACTATGACAAGTTATTGTTCTAAGGAAAAGATTCCACCTACAATTATATTTGGGTTATTAGTCATACCCCGGGATTCAATAAATGTTTTTTTTTTGGTGCAGGAATAGTGTAGCCATTCCTGCATGGAATATGGCTGCCGAGCATGCACATCCACATCAAAGCACCACCAGGTGAACAGGGTAGGGTCTACAGAAACCACAAGGGCTTGCCCTCCATCAACTGCCAGGTGGTGTGCAATGCCCAGGGCATTATCTTGAGTGTATGAGCTGGCAGCCCTGGAAGCTATCATGACTCCCACATCTGGCATTCATCACAGCTGTACCAGGCATATGCCAGTGGGTACATCCTGTATGGCTATCTGGTGGGGGATGCTGACTATGCACTGGAGCTGTGGATGATGACACCCATCAGAATGCCATAATGAGGCACACACACAAACCAGGATCATTATACAGCATGGGTTTGGGATGCTCAAGTCATGGTTCTGCTGTCTTGACATATCTGGTGGAAAATTGCAGTATTCTCCAGACACATATGCACACATGTTCATAGTATGTGCCATGCTACACAATATGAGCCTGCGGAAACAGCTGCAGCAGGAACAGCATATGGAAGGGCCACACAGCCTCCCACCATTGCCGAGGTCCCCACAGGCACAGAGGGACTCAGAGGAGAAAGCTCCTGAGCCTGCTCCTGTAGGCAGACAGAGGCATGCCCAGTATGCCCAGGCCTTGGCAAAGAAGCAACGCATAGCACACACACTGACACTGTAGGGACCCAGGGACTGACACCTCTCTCTGACTCGCACACGCAGTAAAATGGATGACACACACATCACATTACCTGTAACTTACCGTGTATAGGCAGTGTACTGTGTGCATCCAACATAGGCAGTCCTCAAGCACCGTCCTCACAACTGCCGCAGACACAAGGTAAGTTGGTCTTCTTAAGAATAAATGAATGAATTAGTATGTTCTGGTAGCATATCTATGATAAAGCTGCATGCATGGAAGGGAATGGGGTGGCCTACTGGGATAGCAGCAGACAACTGACAGCTATGTGGGACACCAGGAAGTGTCTGCATAATACTGGCTTCCGCACACTATGCAGTATAATTTAAGGTGACAAATCCCACTGCAGTATATGTAGGGGGCCAGCTAAGGGGGGGTCATAGGTCACATGCATGGATGTCAATGTGGGGATCCCATACTCCCCCCTCAGACTCACACAGCAAGTCAGTTGTAGAAAACCATAAAGGAATGTCTGGCAAAGGCCCACAAATGGCGACAATGATGGAATACCCCCCTAAAGATTTACACAGTGATATCAGAGCAGACCTTGCATTTGCAGTAAGACATTGAAGGGTAAGAAGTCTGAAACTTAATTGTATGGCATTACAATCTAACATGTGGTCTCTGGTGATATTCCTCTATTCTCCAAAACAGGGCAAAGTACTATGCCAAATAGAACCAAAATGTAAAGCCAATATCAGCACAGTCTGTGAAAATGTGTACTGTTGACAGATGTGCCCCCCCACACCCATATTCCCATAGAAATGCAGTAACATGTAAGTATGTAGGGTAATAGCAGCAGAGCACACATTGCCAGGGCTGTCCCAATCAACATGATAACTTGTTGCATTTACACAATATGCAGGGGTCAATGAGCTATGCATATGTGTGGGGAATGCTGTCAGGATGTGGCCAGCAACTTCTCATGGCTGATGTGTCCTAGTGGCGTAGGTACAGTACTGTGGTAGACAGGGCCATGTTCCATGAAATGCAGTGGCAACTATTTTGCATGTCAGCCACACCTACAATGGCAGTTGTACACACTGTCCAGATGTCAATATCCAATACTGCTGGGAAGCTGGACAGGTTATATACAGGGAGCCACACATATGAACAGTACACAGATTGGAGTAACCTACACAGTGCCTACCATACCTCACAACTGTACAGACTTTTTGCAGAATGCACACAGGTTCACATCATATTTGTGGTGTCTTTATTCTGAAATAGTGGTTGTCTGGCAAATCACTGGCAAACCACGAAAGTCTAAAGTCAGAAAATAATGATGGATTGTAGTGTCTCAGACTTCATACCATATAGACAAATGCATGCTAATACAAAATCTGTTATTGTATCACCCTTCCAGGTTTGTAAGGCCAATAGCTACAATGGTCCGTATAATTAGGCCTTTGTCACCCAATTACTCATGGCTTTGTCCAGATGTCTGGTTCACATACGTAGAGAGGTATGGTGCCTAGTAGCACAGCATTGCATTCTGTCACTTACCATTGTCACCCCAGGGGGGTCCACTGCCTGGCAGCCTGGGAACATATGAGTGACAGAACACACTACCTTGCTAGAGATGGCCTGCATCAGATTCAAATGGCCTACAGGCCTCTGGCAAAGGCCCATGCCTCACTTATAGTGCCTTTGTAGGGAATGACATGGGGTCCATACTACCAACATAACACAGTCAACAAAATGCAAATGTAAGGCCATGCCGCTAAATGATAGTAGCATACTTCTCAACCTTGTAGAGGAAAAAATCTGGACAAAGCCATACATAATGGTGGGATAAAGGCCCAACTATAGGGACACATTTGAAATATTGCTCTCATGATGTTAGTTGATAGAATAACAGAGGGAGTGTGTAGTAGCATGGATGTCATGAAGTGTGTGAAGTCGCTAATGTTCTGTCATTATTCCCTGACTGCAACCCTGAGTGATTTGCAACACATGTGCTAGAAAACCACAATGTTAAGGGAAACCAACCAGATATATGAGTCATGAATCTGGATAATCTGTGAGAATCTGTACAGTTGACAGGTATGGCCACACCAGGATATGACCTTTCAGGTAAGAAGAATACTGGACAACCAGGAGATCTCCAGCCAGTATATCACCAAGGTGCTGGACCTTTTACACAGCTTCAGCAGTCAATTGGCTGTAGCCACACCTCCCAACTGGCCAGATTGTGCAAAAATGTCTAGCCTTTACCTCATAATATAGGTCTGTGCATCATCTATCTTGTATTTCTCTGGTAAATACCTGTGATGATCCGATTATATCTGTCAGTAGGCAATGACACAATACAGTACAGTGTCAAACTTTACATATATCAGAACATATCTGTTAAAACAAACCCTGTAACTCAAGCAAATCATACATTGATAAGAGCAATAGTTACTGTACCCCCATATGTTTGGCCCATTGTTTCCCCATATTGGCAGCCTATCTCCAGATGTCTTGCACAAACAGTTTGCAAGGTATGGCTGTAGCACACAACACCCCGAACTCGAGTACAACTATCCCTGGAATGGATTCCCGCACTTACTATAGAAGGTCATACTGAGCATGCTCCTACACTTGGAGAAGTGAAGCCCAAGTCCGAAACCACATTGGACTATAAATCTGTGTATTGTGCAAATGTCTTTGCATACACACAGCTATGTAAACCTAATTGTCTCCACACACACCCATCAGACGGGATTACCCACAGCCAGCTGTAGGTAGCATATATGTGGTATAGCTGCATCTACTGCATGTGATACACACACACATATATATGGGCAATGTATTACAATATGTGATGCATACACACACTCATAGACATGGGGAAGGGAGGGACAGACAGTGATAGAGTGAGGCACACAGGAGACACACACACATAGTGAGTCATACACAGGGATACCCTGAATGGCATAGAGTGATGTCCTGCTGCAGACAGTTGCATACCAGTTGTAACCACTGGCATGTGTCAGCATGAAGATGAGATTCATTGTCTGATGGTACTGAGGTGGGGGTTGGAATAACACATCACCTATTTGTGTGTGTGTGTGTGTGTGTGTGTGTGTGTGTGTGTGTGTGTGTGTGTGTGTGTGTGTGTGTGTGTTTGTCTGTAGATCTAAGTATTATGATGCCTTATCCATCTAGTACACTTCCCATTGCCCTACTTTACAAGATCTGCTAATGTCATTCACCTTAGAAGTACCTTTGGACTGGCTTCAGTCCTGTAAGCTCTATAGCATGTGTGATAATTGCATAACACTATCATACAAATAATGAGATAGGTAGAGGTTCTAATCTCAGTCCCAGCATATGTAACAGTGGCTGTGTGTGAGGTAGTGTGTGTGTGTGTGTGGGGGGGTTAGTCCATTCCCACCCAGTACACCTCCCATTGCCCTACTTCACAAGATCTGCTGATGTAATTCACTGTAGAAGTACTATTGGACTGGCCTCTGCCCTAGAAGCTCTGTGGTGTGTGTGATAACTGCATAACATTATCGTACAAATAACTATTTAGGTAGGGGTTCTAATCTCAGTCCTGGCAAATGTAAAAGTGTGTGTGTGTGTTTGTGTCTGTATGTTAAAGATTTTGAGCCCATTCACACCCAGTACACTTCCAATTGCCTGGGGGTGTATAGGAATAAGTTTTTTAGTCCATTCCCACCCAGTACACCTCTCATTGCCCTCCTTCACAAGATCTGCTGATGTCATTCACTGTAGAAGTACTGTTGGACTGGCCTCTGCCCTGTAAGTTCTGTGGTGTGTACAATAACTGCATAACAGTATAGTACAAATAACTATTTAGGTAGGGGTTCTAATCTCAGTCCTGGCAAATGTAAAAGTGTGTGCGTGTTTGTGTCTGTAGGTTAAAGATTTTGAGCCCATTCACACCCAATATACTTCCCATTGCCCTACTTTAGCAATCCTGCTGATGTCAGTCACCTTAGAAGTACCGTTGGGCAGCCAATAACCCTACAAGCTCTGTGGCATGTACGAGGCCTGTATAATAACTATTTAGATAGGGGTTCTAATCTCAGTCCTCGCAAATGTAAATGTGTGTGTGTTTGCGTCTGTAGGTTAAAGATTTTGAGCCCATTCACACTCAGTACACTTTCCATTGCCCTACTTTGGCAGTCCCGTTGATGTCAGTCACCATAGAAGTACCTTTGGGCAGCCTACAGCCCTGCAAACTCTGTGACACATGTGATAATTCTGTAACACTATAATACAAATAACTAGTTAGGTAGGGGTTGTAATCTCCGTCCTGGCAAATGTAAAAGTGTGTCTGTAGGTTTAAGGTTTTGGGCCTGTTCACACCCAGTACACTTCCCATTGCCCTACATTAGCAGTCCTGTTGATATCAGTCACCTCAGAAGTACCTTTGGGCAGCCCACAGACCTACATGTTTTGTGGTGTGTGCGATAATTGTGTAACAATGTAGCACAAATAGTTAGGCAGTGGTTCTAATCTCCATCCCTGGCAAATGTGTGTGTGTATATGTGTAAGTTAAAGTATTTGGTGGCCTCTCTCACCCAATACATCACCCACTGCCATACCTTACAAAGGCTGGTGATGTTCCTCACCTTAGAAGTACCTTGGGACACCCTTCACCATTTAAGCTCCATGGTGTGTGCAATAAATGCATAACACTGTAGTAGCATTAATTAGATAGGTAGGGGTTCTAATCTCAATCCTAGAACATGTGTGTGTGTGTGTGTGTGTGTGTGTGTGTGTGTGTGTGTGTGTTTGTGTGAGAACCATATCCACTGGGGAGTGGGTTTTGCAGTCTTTTGCTGTGGTCCACCCAGTACACATCCCAATGTCCACTTTACAAGGCCCACTGTTGTCATTCACTGTAGAGGTAGCTGTAGGCACTTTGAAGCCCTATAAGCTCTGTGCCATGTGCAATAACTATGTAACAGTATGGAATAAATAACAAGATAGGCAGCTCTTCTAATCCTTGGATACCATTCCCCATTCAGGAATCATAGACAAACACACTCAGCTAGGCATCAACCCCTATAGCACTAGGTTGCTTGCAAACTATCTCACAGATAGACCCCATGGTATGAAAGCAGCGGACTCTATGTCAAACAGCCGTCCAGTCACAAGTGGAGTCCCACAGGGTTTGGTCCTGGGTCTCCTTGTGTTTGGGATCTATGCCTCTGAAGTCCAGCCCAACTTGAAGAGACTCTGGCTGACAATTTTTGCAGACAACTGCAAGATGAGTGCTATTATTACCTCCCCATGTGATGTTGACATCCTGCAGAAAGACCTCATTGAGACCTATGACTGGTGTCAGAACCCTGGACTTTAGCTCAATGCCAGAAAATGTGCCGACATCCCCTTTGGGAACAACGTGGTTCCCATAAATCACTACATCAATGGTAGTCCATTGAACACTGAAGTTGTTATAAGAGAACTGGGAACACAGGTTGACAGCAAGCTCTCTGTTGACCACCACAGTGCCACTGTGGTCAGAAAGTCCTTCTATGTGGCACATCTCATTACTAGGGGGTGTTGCATCCAGGAAGTCAGAGGTCATTGTCCCCCTTTACTCTCCCATTAGGCCAATCGAGTACAATGGCCCATTTGGCATGTACCTCACTGGACACCTGCAACAACTGGAGAGGCTGCAAAAGTACCTCACAAAGAGGATCCTAGGCCTTAAACACTTGTCCTATATGGACTGACTCCAATAACTCCAACTATTCTGTTTCATATGGGCTACTTAGAGGTGATCTCTGCCTGACTTACAAAGCTATGTCTGACCCAGCTCTGTCAGGAATGCTACATCTAAAGAACCCAATCCATCCACACCACATGCCCCAGAGATCTCAACCCCATTTCCACAATCAAAAGAACATGCTGGAAGGACAGGTTCATAACCCAGAGACTGCCCACACTATGGAATAGACTTCACATACATGTCAAGTAGAGCACCTCACTGGCCCTCTTCAAGGGAAATCTAGATGAGTGGATGGGGAATAGAAATCCCACCCTGGGTATTATGCCAGTGGATATACTCATTAGAGACACTGGGGACTATCGTCAGGTAGCACGATGCCAGGGTAATCCCATGAGCTAGGTTTGTAAAGGCTCCATGGCCATTCACCTAGTACACAACTACATGTGGTAACAGCTTAATACTATAGTATCAATGACTACATAGGTAGGGGGTTCTCATCTGAGTTGTGACAAATGTGTGTAAGTGTTTATAAGTGTGTATTTTTATAGGATACAGCATTTTGAGGCCTCACTCTCCCAGTACACTGCCTATTGCCATACTTTACAAGGGCTGGCGATGTTCTTCACCTTAGAAGAACTGTGGGACACTCTTCACACTTTAAGTTCCGTGACCTGTGCAATAAATGCATAACACTGTATTATAAATAACTAGATATGTAGTGGTTCTAATCTTAGTCCTGGCAAGTGTGTGTGTGTGTGTGTGTGTGTGTGTGTGTGTGTGTGTGTGTGTGTGTGTGTGTGTGTGTGTGTGTGTGTGTGTGTGTGTGTGTGTGTGTGTGTGTGTGTGTGTGTGTGTGTGTGTGTGTGTGTGTGTGAGACTATGTGTGTGGGAACAGTATTCTCTGTGTGTTTGGTCAACACAATATCCACTGAGGGTGTGGGTTTTACCAATCTGAGGTGTGTTCCACCCACTACACTTACCATTGTCCACTTTACAAGGGCTGCTGATATCAACCACCATAGACTTACCTGTATAGGATCTATATTAGAACACCGAACATTGAAAATATTGAGTGTTCTAATATCAACCCGTTTTCAGCGAACGCTGAAAATATCGAAGAAACAGAAAACCAAATTTATTCCTAGGGAAATAATTTGGTTGTCTGTTTCTGTTGCTTCAGTATTTTCAGAGCTGTGGTGGAAAGTTACTGGTCAGGTTCAGGTAAGTGTGCGATTGTGTGGATGTGAGGGTTAGGGCTGGTTAGGTGAGTTAGGGTTAGGATGCGGGTCAGGTAAGTGCGCGATTGTGTGGACATGAGGGTTAGGGTGGAGTAGGTGAGTGTTTGGAGAGGTGTTCTATGAATGGACCATGTAGAGGTGGTGTGTGGGTGTCTGGAGGTGACCTGGCTGTGATGGTGATGTGTGTGTGCTTGTATACAAAAGACAAACGCCAACTCTCCAATAGACGAAACAAAAACTCTCAGTAGAAAAAATACTTTAATACAAAGAGCAAAGCTTTCGGATAGAATCCTTTATCAATACTAAAATTACAAATGCACTTGCACAGTATATATAGGTCTAAAAAGTCACATGACCGACAGCCAAAATAAATCACATGACTTAATTCAAGTTACATAAAAAATAATAGAAATAGAAAATATAACATAGGTTAAAATTCTTATATAGGAGTGCATATGAGAAAAATGTATAAGAAAAAATATATATAAAAAAATATATAAAAAATATATATATAAAATATAAAATATGTATACATACACAAAAATATATATATATTTGTATCATAAAAAACAATGAACCTCATAGTCTAGATTTGCTCAACTTGACCAAGACTGGTTTGAGACTAACCATACCATTTAAACCAGGGGCTAAATCACTTGCTAACCTAACTATCCAGCTATATTCTTTAATCTCAAGTTTATTATTCATGTCCCCACCTCTAGGAGATGGTTGTACATGATCTATGGCTTTAAATTTAAACAGATGTTGTTGACCAGACTGCAGTCTGTGTCTATACAAAGCATTAGTGTCCACACATCTCCTGATTTCAGATTTATGTTCTGTGATCCTTTCTTTAAGGTTATGTGTGGTTTTGCCTACATAGAAGGAATCACATACTACGCAGGAAGCTAAATAGACCACATGAGTTGTTACACATGTTGCTGCTACATTAAACTTAAACATTTTCTTGCTTACTGGATGTTCGAACGTACCTAAATGCTCATCATCAATATCATCACAACATGAGCAGTTAAAGCATTTTCGTGTACCTACACTACTAAACCGTTGTATCTTATTATTAGGGAAATCTTTATAACAAAGAACATTTTTAAGGGTTCTCATATCCCTATATGCAAAATGAGGAGTGTTTCCCAATATAACCTTCAATTCATCAGATGCCATTAGGATTAACCAGTTCTTAAATATAATGTGTTTAATAGAAGGAGATCTAGTACTAAACGAAGTAACATATCTTATCTCCGTTCTATCTTGGCTAGATGGATTAGGCAAAACACTTCCTTGTGTCTCTGTGGCATTAGTCAGGAAGACGGGAGCCAGCCTTGTCTTTCTCTCCTCTAACATTTTCAATTTCTCATCATCCAATAGAGTATTATCATATCCACTATGGATAAAGTCAGCTATCATCTCATCCAGCTGTTCAGAAAAACAGAGGTCATCAGTATTAAACCTACTAACTCTACAAAACTGAGATCTAACTGTGCCTTTAAAGATGTATGGTGCGTGCATGCTACTAGCATGAGTATATCTTCCTGCACAAACATCCTTTCTATATAGGCTTGTTTGTAGAAAATCATCCCCAAGTGTCAATTTAATATCCAAAAAAGTGATGGTAGTTTCGGAATAACAAATCTTAAACTTCAGAAAAGATGATGCTGAGTTAATGTATGCCATGAAATCGTTCAAATCATTTAGTGTACCTCCCCATATCAGAAAGCAATCATCCACAAAGCGTTGAAAAAACTTAATATTATCTTTAAATGGATTTAGGTCACTAAACAGATGTTTCCTTTCCCATTGGTACAGCACTAAATTGGCATACGTATTTGCTACGGAGGTGCCCATAGCCACCCCCGTCAGCTGGAGATACAATAACTCATTGAAGAGAAAAACGTTATTTCTCAAAACCACATCCATAAGTGTACATATTTTTTCAATATTATGGAAATTTGGATTAGGACAGGAGACCAGAAATTCCCTTAATAGGTCTAAACCAATGTCAGTTGGAATGACTGTGAACAAAGACACAATGTCTAGAGTTACCAAATAGTGCCTCCTCAGTGCCAGAGAGGGCTTATCTACATCATACCAACACTTTAATTTTTGAACAAAGTCAATAGTGTCACGTAAAATAGAATTACAATCAGTGAGGTATGGTTGAAGTTGTTCGTGTAAATAGACTGAAAGGGGCTCGGTTACCTAACCAGCTCCTGAAACAATAGGTCTCATTGGTGGATCAGTTAGGGATTTGTGAATTTTAGGTATCCCATACAGCTGTGGGGTAACCGGACAGGGTACAGTCAAATAATTAAATAAATCTAGATCTATATCGCCCTGAAGTTGTAAATCATAAATTACCATATTCACATATGAAATACATTTCTCTACATCCATACAAGTGATTTTCTTAAATGCAGCCTCATCAGTGAGCAAACTAGACATTACTGTAAAATATTTATCTCTATCCATAAGCACAACCGCTCCCCCCTTGTCAGCCTGCTTTATAACAATGTTTGTATTAGACTGTAGTTCCTTATATGCTTTAAATTCCTCATAGGACAGGTTAAAATGCTTTTTACCATAATTATTGGCATTCTCATGGTATAACTGCCTTATTTCAACTTCACAAACCTCATAAAAAGCTTTGACAACAGGTACATTAACAGGAATATATGTACTAAGGCGTTTGCAATCTCCAGCTATTGTCTGTACATTACCAAACAAAATTTTTAGATTTAACAATCTGGTAAACTTCTTGAGGTCCGTTAACGCTGAGACCAAATCATCCCCACAAGTAGGAATAAAATGTAACCCTTTTGATAAGACAGAATAGTGAGTCTCTTGCAAGGTAAAGTCTGATAGATTTAACGTACCTCTGTAAACTTTCGGCTGACTTTGCCTGTGCCTAAAGGGCTGTCCAGTTTTCTTTTATTTGTTTTATTTGGTACTCCAGTCCGTGTATTTGACGAATCCCTCTGGTTGGTAGTACGCTCCTTAATTGTCTCTGCTTGCTCCAACGAAAAGCGTCTGTTAGAAAAATTAATCCTGGTCTGCTGCATTTGTGGCGTTTTCTTATTAAACGCATTGTGCGCATTATCGTTAGAAGCAGTAGCATGTCTGCCCTCTGAGGAACTTTCTAAGGAGCTTGCGTTGCCTCCTGCTGACGTGGAGGACGTAGGGCGGGCGGAACCATCTGCTCCATGTTGAGAAGGGGTGGAAGCTTTCAATTCAGTAATTCCTTGGTCTACTCGGACGATTTTTGAGCCGAAATCATCAAGGGAATCCATTCTATCGCCATCAATATTTTTAGAGGTTGTAGTATTACTTCTACTATATTTGTAGTTGCCTTCTCGAGGCCAAGAGAAGATATTACCTATCGTGAAATCGTTTATATCACAAAGGAGCTTGTATGTGCTTGTATACACACAGTCATGCCATGTGACTGCCCTACAGAGGGTTATGTTGGACAGCTGTGGACCGTACATGACAGGGTGTACAGTTCACCATCTCTGGCCCCAGACACGTGAACTGGTCTTGCCAAGGGTCTCACTGGCACCACCAGGCCCAAGGCCAGATGCAGTACTACTCCCCAGTGGTGACTGCTGTCTGCTGGATCTGTGTCCCTGATGGGACTGGCCAGGGCCACGTGACCATGGCCTGCTCCATTGTGGTGTGGACAGAACCCGCCCTTTGGTACTGCTGGTGGAACTGCAATTACAGGAGTGTGAAGGTGCATGGCCATGTAGACTCTCAGTTATGTTGGTGCTGACCTACATCCATGTGGTCATCATCCATCTCCCACCACACACTGCAGCACAGACATTCCATGGTCGAGGATTGCCAAGGTCTCACTCCACCATCGATTCATGACCTCAGTATTTTGACATGTGGCCTCAACAAGGTCACATATGTCATCACGTAAGTCATGAAGAGTTGCATCCAGGACCCTGAGTATTTGTCTGGTGTTATGTTCACTACATGCCTGTGCATCCATGACAGCCCAAAACATGCATCTGGTGACACCTGCTGTGGCACTTGCAACAGTGGCTTAATGGGCAGCAGTCCTCCTTCGAGCAACCCTGTCCACCTCCCTGTGTGGGACCTCGCCTGCACTCTGGCTATGGCTAGTCTCTACACTCACACTTGCCATAGTCACCACACTAGCCTGTTCGATGCCACCACCTGCCAACTGTCCATTATCTGTGGCTGCTGAGGATGGGGTATGTGTGGGCATTGCAACTGTGTGCGGGGACATTGTGGACAACTGTGAGATGCCAACTGATGGCACAGATTAAGACTCTGACAACCCCATCTGTGCCTCATTAGAACCACCATCATGATCAGAGTCTGCAGAGACACTGACATCAGATTCTGAGCAGGATGGGCCACGGCCACCATGTCCACCTGTGAGGGGAAGAAAACATACGTAAATTAATGCCTGCACTATAAGGTTTGCTGGTACACGCACATACACACACACACACACACACACACACACACACACACACACACACACACACACACACACACACACACACGCACACATGGACACACACACAGATACATACAGGTGAGGTGGCACAAATGCATCACACAGACTTCACAATAGCCAACTGGTGACATTCACGACACACAGTCAAACCACAACATACACACTCTGGACAGGCCCTCAACATCATGCAGTGCAGCCCTTTCCACTTAATGTTACTACTAATATACACCTCTGGGATACGTGAGTAGTGTTAGCTGGTGATAGGCCTTCACCTAGCACACGCTGCACCCGTGTACACATTATTGTTGTTCACCTGTATAGCACAGTGGCAACTCCTATAGAACATGCCTCTCAACTGTACAGAGTTTCGCTGAGTGTCTAGATGTCTGGCTCATATTTTTGGTCTTTTCCTCATAAACCCTGTGTTTGTCTGATACGTTACTGTGATGATCTGTGGATTGGTGGCACTAATTAATGACATAATTTAAGTTGCAGACTTCATAACCTGCAGTAAATGTATGTTAAAACAAAGCTGATTACTCTAACAACTTTCTAAGCTTACAGTGGATATAATGTGTATACACTCCTGCTAACATGCCAGGTTTTTGTGATATATAACATGAGACCACAGAAATCATGTCATAACATTTCCCACCTTTAATGTGACCTATAACCCATGCAATCCAATTGAAGTACATACACATTGGTTAGGGGTAACATATAGTAAATGAAATACATACAATAGGCTGGTTGCATGAGTGTGCACACCCTTAAAATAATACTTTGTTAAAACACTTTTTGATTTAATTACAGCATTCAATCCTCTTGGGAAGGTGTCTATCAACATGGCACTTCCTGACTTGGCAATATTTGCACACTCTCCCTGGCAAAAGCCTTCCGACTCTGTCAGATTGCGAGGGCATCTCTTCTGCACAGCTTTCTTCATGTCACCCCACAGATTTTCTATTGGATGTAGGTGTGGGGTCTAGCTGGGCCAGTCCAGAAAGTTGAATGTCTTCTGGTGAAGCCATTCTTTTGTTGATTTGGATGTATGGTTTGGGTCATTGTTGTGTAGAAGGGTGGAATTCCTCTCCATCTACATCTATGGAGCAGACACCTGATGAATTTGGGCCAAAAGGGACTGGTTTTTGGAACTGTTCACAATCCCTTGGCTAAAGCCCCAGTTCCAGCTTTTGAACAGCAACCCCAAAGCAGGACACTGCCATCACCATGCTTCACCATGGGGATGGTGTTCTTTTGGTGATGTGCAGTGTTGTTATTGCACCAAACAAACATTTCGGAATTGTGGCCAAAAAGTTAAACCTTGGTATCATTAGACCATAGCACATTTTTGCACATGCTTTTGGGAAACTTGATGTTTTGTTTTTCAGAATTTAGCCAGGCCTGGATGTTGTTCAGTGTGAGTAAATGCGTCCATCTTCCAACCCTACCCCATAGGCAAGACATATGGAGAATACGGGAGATTGTTGTCACATGTAGTACACCACCAGTACTTGCCAGAGATTCCTGCAACCCCTTTAGTGTTGCTGTACATCTCCTGGCAGCCTCCCTGACCAGTTTTGGCCTTGTCTTCTAATCAAATTTGGAGGGATGTCCACTTTTTCGCAATGTCACTGTTGTCCTATTTTTTCTCCACCTTTTGACGGCTGTCTTCACCGTATTCCATGGTATATGCAATACTGTGGAAATGGTTCTGTTCCTTTTTCTGGGCTGTTACTTTTCCACAATGAGATCCCTTTGTGGCTTTGTAAGCTCTCTGCGAATGATGGCTGTTGCTGTAGCAGGCAATTGAGTAAATGTCTGGAAAAGCCTAGTAGGACAGCTGACCATTATCAGTTGTTAATCAAAGAGTCTCTGTAATTGATGGTAGGTGTGTACTCAAGAAGATGGAATGCTGTAATTACATCAAAAGCTACTTCAACAAAGTATTAGCTTCAAGCTTTGCACGCTTATGCATCTAATTTATTGTATGTGTTATATTTTTCATACTTGCTCCCCTAACAGGTTTGTTTCTTTATCAATTGAATTGTACAGGTTATAGGTCACATTAAAGGTGGGAAGAGTTGTGAAATGTTTTATTCTGGTCTGATTTTTGTATGTCACAAATACCTGGCATTTTAACAAGGGTATGTATACTTTTTAAATGCACTGTATGAGTACTTTTCAAATATACCCCTAGTTTTGTCCCTTTGCCCCCCCATTTTGTCAGTCTTTGTCTAGATATCTTACACTGACAGGTTGTGAGGTATGCTATGGGTATGTTACACCTCCTGCAAATAGGCCCCTGTGATGACCACTCTGATGCAATGCAGTTAACCCCACCACAAGTGAACATGCACATTTCACAATATGGCTAAGAGTAACAGTTATGTGCATGGTAGAATGCATGACCTTAACATGCCTGGGGTATTGGTGAGCAACAACAGGACAAAACCATGCTCACTGGCTTTAGGTTGCTGTCCCACATGCAGACCAGAGGTACCTATGTAGCTGTGGGGGAGAGGTATTGTCAGGAGACTCACATGTGGCATTGGTACAAGATTAATTCTACTTTTCTGCATATGTACAGCACAAGCTCTGATACTACACAATTTACTGTCCTTTACCATAGATGTACACTTGTGTGCATTACAAAACCCCACCCACAAATGCAGTTTGACCTGACATATGCATCTAGATACTCTACAGAAACCAGTATGACTGCTACATTATTAAATTGATGTGCACTGGGGCCTTACCTGGAAGCTCCTCACCTGTTGTCTGGGTGCCACCCACCTCCACAACTTCTGTGTGCTGGTTTTGCTGGCATGTAGTGGCTACCCCAAGGTTGACAAGGAGCTCCTCCATTGGTGTAAGTGGGGCCTGTGTAGCAGGACCCCCACCTGTGGCAGAATGGTCCCTGGCCACAGCAGCAGCCCTTTGCCAGGCATGGCATATCAGGTCAGTCGCCCAATGCCTGACCTGATCGTATGTGTATCCATGGTGGCCTAAATTGTTTGCTCTGTGGACAAGCTCATCCCACATGGCTGTCCACTCCCACAGATTCTGTTGGCCATGGCCAAACATCACCCTATGGTGGTTGATTATCATCTCGGTGATGGCCACAGTTTCAGCTGCAGTGTACGCTGGCTGCCTTGCATGTTGCGTGTCACATGGAAGACATAAACAGGGAAACATATCACAGGACCTCATACACTGGTCAGTGTTATGTACATAAACCTGCGCATCACCATTGACTATCATTAGCCACCACTTACGACCACATCATACCCCTGTCATCTATCAGCTCAGTATGAGCTTGCATTACACTCCTGGTCCTGATGTGTCATATTCCCCCAAATGATGGCCAGTAAATTGCACAATCCACCATTCATCATTCACCTTTGTGTAGAGGGATGACAGTGGCCGTCTTCCTTGCAGATGAGATGTCAATGGTGCTCAGGCTTTGCTTGTGTACAGTGTGTAATGGAGCTGGGGGGATATGCCTGTGTTCATATAGGATGCAGGCAGGGATGTTATCAGCTCCCATGGAGACTTACATTTGTTGCCTTTGATTAGGCATTATGAACCTGCTCCCTGATGATGAGGGGAGGGGTGTGGGTGCTGTGCATATCCACCTATACTGATGGTAGGATGGGAAGGTGATGTTTTCCCTTAACCTGTCTGCAGCGGGTTGGCTATAGCTATGCTGTGTGTGTATGTAGTGTGATTGACCACCAGTACAGGGTGGGGTGGGTTGGGTTGTTACATCTGAGATTGAAGACATGTGTGAAGGCAGCCTTGTGATTGGCCTTGGTGGATGTGTCCAATATGCACTCATAGTTAGCCTGACAGTAATTCACCTGTGACCTCATATGCTTATTCAGACACAGGTTTACTTGCTTCCAAGTTGGTGTCTGCTCCTACTTGGCCCTGTACAGCCAATATAGCAACAAATTATGTGGTTTGTGTATTGCGGCTGTTCAGCAAATGGGATTAATCTACCTTGGTGGAGGCAGGTTTTACGAGTCAGGTATTTCTGAGTCCATACAGCTATGTAGGTGCTCATATAGCTGTTTGTAGTGAGCATAAACACAAGGTCATAACACAGTTGGACAACTCTCCATTTCCAGCCTGATAACCATGCTTATTCTAGTACCCATGTCTGTGTCAGGGCAATGCAACAACCAGTAGCTGTAGAAATGTATGTCTGTTGAATGCACACAAACTAAGATTACACACGTATACAACATGTACAGCTTATTTACCTGCCGCTTTCCATCTCATGCCTGTTGTTTTGAGGCTTCCAGCTACACCTACTCATACATACATGTGCACAGGTAATACCTGATATACATTTCTGTTCTATGTCAGTATGACACACTGTATTTACACTCTTGCTGCTCAGTTATACCTCACAACCTGTTAGCGCAGGACATCTGGAGGACAACACACATAAATGGGGGGCAATGGCCCCAAATTAGTGACACTTTATTAATATTGCTGTAACACACTTAAGTCAGTTGATAGCACAGTAGGCTTTGGATTCACAGAAATACCCTGAAGGATGTCTGACACTCATATGTATACTATCATGTTCTAATGTCAGTCTTCACAGATTTGCTAATGATTTTCCAGACATAACACAACTGTATGAGTAAATGACTGCAAATATGAGGCACACATATGGTCAGTGTGCATAACACTGGACAGTTGAATGGTCTGAGCTCAGTATATCACATGCAGTTCAACACACACATCTGCAACAGTAGTGTACTATGCACATACCCTGTACAGGTCTTTTATATTTGTGAGACAAACTTGTATCATAGTTGTATTCACAAGTAACATATGGATATTTACAACATTCCACTAGCTGGCCTAGCATTGTCACAGTCAGTATTGTTCAACAGATACTCTAGTAGTAGTCATATGTGAGACATCTTTTCCTGGGATGACTCAGAGGCCTGAGCTGTGATCTATGTCACTGCAGACAGACACAAGTGCTATGGCCATAGATGCTGATTAGCAATATATCAGTAGAGCAAGTCTTGTTGAGACATATTTGTTACACTTCCTCGTTTCCATTATTACATACCCCTACTGCATTCCATTACATGCTTACTTGACAGACATGCCTTTTTTCCAAGTATAGTTGGTTTGCTTCCAATTTCTTTTTGTCTGTCTGTCTGTCTGTCTGTCTCTCTCTCTCTCTCAGAGATGTCTGGTATATATCTGTTTTGCATAGGCAGCAGCTTGCCTTTTGTAGGTAATGCTCATAAGCAGTTGATGGTCTGTGTACCAACTGGTGTCCCCCACTTGCTAATCGCATGCAGAACAGCTGTGTTGTTATTCTCATAGTCAATGGCACAACAACACACTCCTATAATTGAGTACTTCATGTGGGCATTGGCCCTTTTCCTTGCCTGTGAGGGGGGCATCATGGAGGTGTGCGAACAATAGCATCACAGAGGGTAGTTGAAAATACCTCTTACAACAAAAAATGTGGAGACAGCCCAACAAAATGGGGGAGAAGGTTCCACACCTAGGGACAGAATGTGAGTATTGCTATTATACAGTTGGACTAATGCTAGTTTAACAGGGTTTGTGTGGGCATGCATTTTCTGCATGATATTAAGTCTGAATATGTTATGTGGTTGACATAACTGTCAACTATAAGGCAATATGCAGAGAGGTTTGACTCCTATGTTTCATCTGTTCCTCAGACAGTTTTTGTCCTTGGCAAATCAGTAGCATACTCTGAGGATTGCAGTCAGTAAATGCTAACATCCATTTGTGTTTCTGACTTCATATTCCTCAGAAAAGATATGTTACAACAAACCCTGTAACACCAGCAACTTTCTCAGTTTCTAACAGCAATATTTCAAATATGCCCCTTTTTTTGGGCCTCTGTCCCCCAATTATATCAGGCTTTGTCCAGATGTTATGCAGTAAGAGGTTGATAGGTATGGTACATCATTATTTAGTGCCTTCAATATCATCCCAGTGATGTCACAGAATGCCAAACGTTACGAGGTAGAGGCCATATTTATGTGGACAAAGCATGACAATTCTGTGGAAATCCTTACAGTTGAGAGGTTTGTGTATGTCTGGTGATTGTTAATAGACTGTCAGGATTGTGTAGCAGTGTAGTGTGTAGATGTTAGATATGTTCCTATGTTCATGTCTTTGTCAGGTTTTGTCCAACTTCGTTGCACTAAGGGGTTCTGAGCATACCTGTCAACTGGCTGGATTGTTTCAGAATGTGCAGGTTTATTACTCATATTTTTGGTCTGTTCCACAAATTATTTGTATTTCTCTGGTAAATCACTGTGATGATCTGAGGATTTTCTGTTAGTAAATGATGACATACATTTCAGTGTCAGACCTCCTGTCCTTCTGAAAATGTATGCTGAAACGAACCCTGTTACTCTTGCAACTGGCTATGTTTCTAATGGCAATATTTAAAGTACATCCCTACATTTATCCCACTGTCCCCTCATTTTGACAGCCTTTGCCCAGATGTCTTGCACTAAGAGGTTGAGAGGTATGGTTCTGAGGTACTGTACTACAAGTTATGTACATGCACTGATTATTTTGTTGCTAGGCAGAACAGTGGCTGATGGAGACAGAGTGAATAAAGCAGTTTTAAGCAGCTTTAAGTGGGTTTGCATGGGTTTGAGCAATGCTAAGAGATGCCAACCTATGGTTAACAGTATAGGTGCTTAATCTGTTTGGCTTCACTTATTGTGCAAACTCGCTTACTTCTGCTTACTCCCACTTACACCCACACTAATTCCTTTAAAGGAAAATAAATAGGGGTTATAGGAACATGGTGAGAAAGGGGCATGCAGAGGGAAAAACAATATGAAAGATAGCTAGAGATGTGCAGGAAGGGTGTAGGGAAGGTCCATAGCTGTCCATTTGCAATACAGCAATAGCTGTGCATTTGTATGGAATTTGGAGGTGAATTTGGACCCTCAAACCACAGAGAGAGGGGGTGAGGACAACAGAAATGTGTTGTCAAGCCAGTTGGACCAGATTACATGTGTCCAGTGGACACCTGTGAGAAATGGACTGCTGTGTATGGGGCAATACTTTTTGGGGACAGATGCCCTTTTTTTCTTTGTTAATGTGAGAGTGGGGTTTTGGGGAAGGATTGTAGGTACATCTGGGGAGGTAGGTTGGGTAGGGAGACAGACAAGACAGAAAAAACAGCAGACATTGGTGGTGTATGACACATGTGGGGCAAACACTTTGGATGGGGTGGGTGTTTGGGAATCAGGGACCCATGAGTCCCCATATGGATAAGGTGAGACTGACATCCCGACCTGCAGACAGTCATGACTGCACCTTCACAACCCTAAAGGTGGCTGTGCTGGGGGCTGGACAGAAGGGGCAGCCTGCTCCTCAAGGTGCACCAGTCATCCCTCCATCTGGCACTGCTGGCCACCCAACTCAGAATAGATGACACTTTACATCATACCCCAGAACTGATGGTGGATGATGGGCTGACCTCCACACCTGCTTCCAGGTGGTGCAGGTCCTTCAGAAGATAAAGTTCCAGGGTGGGTCCCAGACGTGCTGGGACCCAGTGCCATGGCCAGATGGGGTGGGACAGGTGGATCTGCTGGGATTGGCCCAGATGTGAAACAGTTGCATAGCAAACAGAACACTTGCATAACTGGAACAACAGTAAGCATTGTAACAGCATGCCAGTAACAATGATGGCAACAGGCAGCCAACAATGGTATTTGAACAAGGTATGTTAACATGCAACCAATTAATTATATGAACAATAATGGAACACATGTCCCAACATTAGGTTTGCTAAAAACATGCCTGCACTATATGACTAATAATTACTGATGCAGATGAGGGGCAGGTGGGAGGGACAAAAAGTACATTAACAACTGCATAGCCTTATATTTTTACAACAGTACTTCTCAATACTGTAGAGGTCTGCCCTCACTTTACATCTACCTATGGCCTACCTATGACATACCCATATTTGTGAGGTGGCCCATGTAGACGGCCTTCTATTCAATGGTGCCCACACAGTGGGAAACTGCCAGGTTGCTACCAACCTCAATGCACAAGTCACCTCACACCTGATTGCATGCTCAGTACATTATTACTGTCATACTTAATGTGGATGGCATCTGCCACAGCAGGTGGAATGATGCTTCTCCTGGCATTCCATTTGCAGTAATGCTTCTTGTACCAGTCAGTAACTGGGTGAGTGCCTCTTGGGTGATAATCACATCAGTAGGGGAATGTAAGGCAGTGGGCAGGATGCAAGCATCCGTACACCTGGTCAGCCACAACCACTGCTTTTGTCCTGTACCTCAGATACATATATCTCAAACAGTAGAGACCCCCAGACCAATCCTTGTGGTACACCATTGTGGATGAATCTAAATCTACTATTAGAGGTGGGTTCTACTATTTTGTCTGAATAGGTACTCTCATTGAGCCAGTTAGCTACACATCTGGTAACCTACAGGTTGGTGCCTAGCTGTGTAGGTTTATGTATCCTGTCCACCTGGGGATTAGTGTGAGAGGATTGGGCTAGGTGAAAGTAGGCATTGTTCACTATCCTCCCCTCATCCCTGTGTTTTTTGACCACTGCAGAGAGGTTGATCAGGTTTAACAGGCCTGATCTCCCTTTGACAGTACCATGATGTGTGGGCCCAGGCATTTTGATGTTGCCAGTGCCCCTGTTCATAATGTCCTTGATATTGCCTTCCATGCCCTTGCAGAGCAGGCTAGTTAGGCTGATGTACATAATATTGGCTGGGTTGGTGGATTGCTCTGCTTTTGTGTATAGGGATGACAGTGGCTGTCATCTGTGCAGATGGGATGACACTGGTGCTCAGGCTGTGGTTGACTACAGTGCGGAATGGATCTGAGGGCCCATGCCTGTGTTCATGTGGGATGCAGCCAGGGATGGTATCATGCCAATGGAGACCTCTGTGTGTTGCCTTTGAGAGGGCATTACAGACTTGCTTCCCAATGATGAGGGGGCAGCTGCTGTACATGCACATGTGTAGCACTGGGGGGACAGGTGGGTGCTGTTTACACTTCACCTGTCTGCAGCAGGTTGCCTATATCTATGGCATATGTGCATGTGGTGTTACTGACCACCACTACAGAGCAGATTTGTGTGTTGCCTCTGTAGTTGCAGACACATGTGTGGAAGGCCTAGTGATTTGCTTGTGTAGACCAAGGTGACATTGCTTACAATGAGGCACCTGTTCCTTTTTGGCCCTTCCAGCAATTGTTTCCATCTCTTATGGTATTTGTGTATTGTTGCTGTCTACCACAGGCATTTACCCTACCTTGTGAGAGATGTTGTTGTCCTGTCAGGTACTGCTGAGTCCATACAGCTATGTAGGTGCCCACATAGTATTTTAGTGTGGGCCTGGACACTGCTGCTAGTTACAACAAATGGGACATTGGCTGTGCAGCTACTTCTACCTGCTCTGAGGGGGATTTATAGTGATTTGTGTACAGTTCATTCTGTTTGACACTGTAAAGGGGGGGGGCAGGGGAGATGATGACCTGAGCAGTGATGGCTATGTGGTCAAATATTACCAAGAGGGATGGCACTGTAGGGGTGCTACAGTGGCTACTCATGTTGGTTAGGAGCAGGTACATGAGATTTCCACCTGCTGTAGGAGAGTTGACCGGATGATCCACTGCATTGCCATTGACAAAGCCGAGGAATCTATGTGCATTCATGTTCAGGTGGCATAGGTCATGCACACTATGTTTGGGTATTTGAAGTCACCCAGGAGCAGGGTAGACAACTGAATCCTGACAGATTCCAGCAGGTCCCAATAGGTGTGGTGGGTGTCCATAGTCATGGTTGGAGGCCTGTAGCTAGCCATGATTTGAGTAGGTGTTTTGTCAACTAACTGCACTCGGGATGTCACCCATGTGTCATACTGTATGGCCACCCTGGAGGTGTGTGTGTGTATGCTAATGTTCAACACTCCACCTCCTGTGGCTTTGCGGTTCTCCATTTGGGGTCTAAACATATGATGGGATGAGTGACCTGGCAAGGTTGGTGTGCTCTCCACAGCTAGAAAACAGGTGTCAGTGACTGCACAAATGTCAGCATCCTACAGAACAAGGTACGCTTGCATGGACATGGGTTTGATGGTGAGACACCTAGCTCCTGTTAGAGCAAGACATCTGCACAAAGGCACACATCAGTGGTGGGCAAAGGCCAATAAATAGTGTCACTTTATGAATCTAGCTGAAACACACTTAGTTGCCAGCAAAGACAGTGTCACATTCACAGATGTACTCTGCAGGATATGACATATGACAATCACATGTATGCTAATTTGTTATGACTTCAATCTTTAATGGGCTGCCAGTGATGTGCCAGATAATATACAACTGTCCGAGACATCGACTATATATATGAGGCTGATATGTGGTCAGTCTGCAAAACTCTGGACAGTTGTCAGATATGGGCTCAGTATATCACATACAGTTCAACACACACATCCACACCTGTCTTGTAGTATGGTCATACCCTATGTACATCTCTTACATTTGTAAGACAAGTAAATGTATCAGAGTAGCATTCACAGGTGACATATGAATAATTACAACATCCCAGGTAGCTGGCCTACCAGTTACACACTCAGTATTGGACAACAGAGACGCCATTAGTAGTCATGCATGAGCTGACCTTTGCTGGGGTAACTGAGGAGCCAGAGATATGCTCCATGTCAATGCAGGCAGAGCAAGCGGAAATGGCCATAGGTGCTGGACAGCAGCATGTGAGTCCACCAGGTCTTGTTGCAGCCTAGTGTTTAATGCTCCATTTGACATCATTGCATCCCCCTTCTGCATTCCATTACATGCTTACATGATTCACATATCTATTATAGTGCTCAAGAGTTTCCTCACAACAATGCAAATGTTTAGGTTTGTGTAGTCACAGTCTGTCTTTGTGGAGGTGGCCTGTGTTGCATAGGCAGCAGCTTGCCTTTTTTAGGTACTGCTCATGAGCAGGTGATGGCCTGTGCACCAGTCAGTGTCTCCCACTTGCTACTTGCATCCAGAGCAGCTGTGTTGTCTTTCCTTTTGCCAATGCCATAGCAACACAGTGCTATAATTATGGCCTTCATATGTGCCTTGCCCCTTTTCCTTGCCTGTGTGGAGGACATTATGGAAGTGTGGGGGCTATAGCTTCACAGACAGTAGGTGGGAATACCTCTCAGGAGAGGACATGTGGAGACACCCCAACAAGATGGGGAAGAAAGCTCCAGAAGTGGGTACAGATTGTAAGTCAGTAGTGCTGTTATACACATAGAGGGTTGCTAGTTTAACAGGGTTTGCCTGGACATGCATTTTCTGCGTGACTTGACATCTGACAGTGATATGTCTCTGAAAAAAAACAAAAAAACAAGTAAACTCTGTGGTATCCCCTAAGTCTCAAAACAACCCACTAAACAAGTATAGTGGGTCCAAAAACAAAACAGTGTAAGAAACTTCTCTGTGTGAAAGATTTTCAGTCCATATATCTCTAGATAATCACTGTATATTAATCAGATCAGACAATAGTAGTAGAAATAGCAAACTTAAACTCGTCTTAAGTAAAAAAAATAATAAAAATATATAATTGTGCAGAATTACTAAGTATTTGAAAGTAATCCAAGCAAGGCAGGTATTCTGTTTCCAGTCGAAAATCCTTTATTAAGTATACAGAAAAGCGATCCTAAAACAAAAACAGAGTAATAGTTTCCTCACAAGCTTTCTAAATATACATATACTTTTTATACTTTTTATCAGGCAAGGGAGGGGTTTATTGTGCTGTAAAACAAAGTGTTATCGGTACACATGTTAAATTCACATCCCTTCCCCCATCAGTGTGACATTCGAGCTGGTCCTGCCCTACTTAGTAGATGTCATAATAATATAACCCTTATGTACTTTAAATACAATTTATAATGATGTGGTACCTCTTATTTAACCAGATTATTAAATAGATTATTAAGTTTGTGATTTTATTCAAAACAATATACTACAAGGCTGGAAATATATCAACCTTAGTCCATTTGGCAATCACTAAATATATATAAATATATATACATATGCACTTTGCATGTAAAAATCAATTGTAAAAATCATATTCTATTTTCATAACCTTTTGTTAACAAAGATCACTTTTGTCCTTCTAGACTTCTTCAGGCCTGTGTACAAGAACTCTAAAAACTATCTATAAAAATATTATTGTATAATTAATATTGTTATTACACATCATTTTGAATAAAGTGGAAAAAAGAGAATCAGAAAAAGAAAAAATAATAAGAAAAAATCTATGATGATGGAAATAAAATATACACTTAAATTACAACTGATTTAAAATGGTATAAATGGTATTTAAAACCAACTGGTAGAATAAAATAAAATAAAATAAAATAAAATTTGTCATGTAAACAACGTGGCAATTTTCTAAGTTCCCATACACTTTTAATTGAACAGTAGTAGTTTAGCCCAGGCTTCCTAAAAGAGTTCAGCTTTAATTGCCACAGGAGTTCGTGTTTCTCCAGAATATTCGGGATGTCTCCTTCAAGATCACCCATGTCTATGCAATCCAGGATCTGAAAAATTAAAACATGTGTGTCTTTTATGAAGAAAAAGGTGTTTGGCTACTGCATTATTTTTACATCCAGAGCGGATTTCTGACAGATGACATGAAATCCTATGCTTGAGTTTATTTACAGGCTTACCCACATATAATGCATTACATTCATTGCACTGTGCCCTGTAAATTACTTTTGTAGTGTTACAGTCACCCCCTGCACTGGTCTTAATGATTTTCTTTAAATAAGGCCAATATCACCTTGCTGTATAAATATACAAAATGTACAATTAGTTTTACATCTTTTAGTGTTTCTCTCATATGGTCTAGGTTTAAATTCAACAAAACTTCTAATGTTCCTGGCCTTCCTATAAACAAAGGATGGGGCTTCACCTAAGATGTTAATCAGAAAAGGGTTTCCTGTGACAATGTCCCAGTTTTCTTCAATAACATTTTTGATACTGTAATAATCCAACGTGTATGTCAGGATGCAGCTATTTTTGCATTTGTTATTCTCTGTGGAATTTCTTAACATTCTCCTACTGGGGCGATTGAGTGAAGGTGCTTCAGTCCTTTTCAGTTCTATAATGGGTTCCAGGATTTTTTTTAACATCTGAATTTTATAGCCTCTCACTAGAAAATCATTTTATATATATATATATATATATATATATATATATATATATATATATATATATATATATATATATATATACATAAGCTGCACCCCCCCACACCCCCCTACTTATATATTCTAACTCCGGGATCTCACAAACAGTAACACACACACACACACACACACACACACACACACACACACACACACACACACACACACACACACACACACACACACACACACACACACACATCTTACAGTCTCTCAAACACACACATAACAGTCACAACACACACTTACACACACTAAACCCCTAACCAACATACTTACACACAGAAACGTGCCAAAATTAAGCCCAAACATCCACATTCAGTACCACCGGAAGCAGAAATTCAAAATATCCGTGCTTCGGTATTTTGAATTTCACATTTCTGCCGGTTTCGGAGATTTCAGTATTTCGAATTTACAAAGTGGATATATATATATATATATATATATATATATATATATATATATATATATATATATATATATATATATATATATGTACTACAGATATATAATTCTCCCCCTTATGTGGAATGAATGTTGTGTGTGGCATGTTTGTAAAATCATTGCAAACTCCTGCAGCTCAGATGGTGTAGAGGTATGTTGCTGTCATTGCTGTGTACAGGGTCCTGGGTTCCAGACTTAGAAGTGGTTACTTTTTTCATTAATGTTAAATGACTGATATGTTTGTAAAAGCATTGCAGCTTTCCACAGCTTTGATGGTGTAGTGGTGCATTGCTGTGATTGCAGTGCATGGCATCCCAAGTTTGAGACTTGATAGTATTGGTTATTTTGTTACCAGGCAGAACAAGGGTAGATGGAGACACAGTGATTAAGGCACTTTTAAGCAGTTGTAAGCAGGTTTCATTGGTTATGAGCAGAGCTAAGCATTGCTAACAGACGGTTAAGTCCTTTTAGCTTTGCCTAGCACAGCTTACTCCCACTTACACCCACACTAATTTTCTTTAAAGAAAAGAAAAAAGGGTGATAGGAAAGTGGTGAAATGGGGCAAGCAGAGGGTAAAACATTATGAAAAGCAGCTAGGGATGTGCAGGATGGGTGTAGGAAAGGACCATAACTCTACATTTCTTCGGCAGCAACAGCTGTGAATTAAATGTGTAGAATTTGGAATTTGCAGCCTCACACACCACAGGGAGGGGTGTTGGCAACAGACATTTACAGAGTAATCTGTGGCTTGATTTATTAGTTTCACTGTACGTGGAGGTGAAATGTAGAACTATGTACGGGGCAATATTTTTTTTTGCGGGACAGATGCCCTTTTTTAAGGTGAGAATGGGATGTTGGGGAAGGGCTCTAGGTATGTTTGGGGAGATAGGTTATGTGGGATAGGTTGCACTTGCAGACAGACAAGACAGCAGATAGGGGCAGTATATGACACATGAGGGGGGTAAACACCTTTGACTGGGAGGTTGGTTGGGAATCTGAAGCCCATGAGCTCCCAAATGGATACAGTGGGACTGAGGTCCCCACCCATGGGCAGTCACCACTTCTCCTTCATGGCCCCGAAGGTGGCTGTGCTGGGGTCTGCGTAGGAGGGGCAGCCTGCCACTCGAGGTGCGCCATCCAGCCTTCAATCTGGCACAGCTGCCCACTCTACTCTGCTCAGATGGTGCTGTGCACCAAACCCTGGAACTGACTGCAGGTGACAGGCTCCTGTCCATGCCTGCTCCCGGGGGGCAGGCCCCATCCTCTGAGGCAGTTCCACCCAAAGGTGGTGCAGGACCAGCAGATGAGGAAGTCCTGGGTTGGGTCCCAGATGTGCTGGGGCCCAGTGCCATGGTCAGATGAGGTGGGACAGGTGAATCCACCGGGATCTGCCTTCCCAAATGTGCTATGGTGTTGAGGTTTTAAAAAATATATTGGTTAGTCATGAACAACACATTTCAAGTTTAGTTATAACAGCTTGCATGGGTGTTCCAATTAACCCCATAAAACAGATTTGAAACAGTTGCATAGCAAAATGAACACATGCATAAATGGAACAATATGCATTGTAACAGCATGCCAGTAACATTGATGGCAACAGGCCACCAGCAGTGGTATTTGAACAAGGTATGTTAACATGCAACCAATCAAATATATGAACAATAATAGAACACAAGTCCCAACATTAGGTTTGGAGAAAACATACCCGTAGTATATGAATTATAGTATTGATCCAGATGAGGGGTGGGGAGAGAGACAAAAAGTCCATTAACAACTGTTTATGCTTCTATTTTCCACAACAGTGCTGCTCGATACTCTATGGGTCTGCCCTCACTTTACATCTGCCTATGGCCCATAGCTTCTGTAGCACAAACATATCTATTAAGCTGTCAGCCTGGAATGGTATGAGGCAAACTGTGACAACTCTGGGTACCTGACTAGAGGGGACTCGTACACGGCAGGGTTACATATCTGGCACAGGAGGGGTACCCTGAACTGCTGTTATGTGAGTGTGCTACTGGCATACATCAACTGGTTTCCTATCTGTGTCCAGGGTTATTGGCAGCAGTGACCACCATCCATGACAGCATGACACTTAAGAGACATGTATTGGGAAGAGTGCATGTTGTATGCACCTATCCTACTGTCATTTGATGGAATGTGGTGGGAGAGCTGAACAGTTCTACACAGTTTACTAGTATACCCTTCATACAGCTACTACCAACATTTCTTTACCTGTAAAACCTGTGGAGAAAATATCTGTTAACACTACCTGACTGTTTTTACATTTATTCCCGATTCCTTGTGTGTAGATATGCACACATCTTATTACCACTCCCTGGATTTGAACTGTGTCTGGGTGTGTAAAATTAACCACTAAGCTATTTAAATCACACTGAGCTATTTCACATTACACTGAGCTACTTAGGATCTGCTGTTTTTTGTTTCACTGGTTTCTGCCTAATAGTTTCTTGGTCAGACAGTCTGAACTTGTAATCCTGTGATGCATGCATGACAGATAGTTATTGTACTGTGCATTAATCCTTTGGACTACTACAATCTGGAAAGCAAAGGTTAACACAAGGCAATGCTGGATGGAAAACACTTTGAAACTTAGTGCAGTATATATTTCACATTTCAGTTATATCTTGTTTTATAGCTCCACCATCTACAGTTTTTCTTAACAGCTGTTTCACAGAACAACCTCAGTTAATGTATGCTGTCACAGCCATATTTGCTGTGAAGAACCTGTATACATTCTATATGTCTACAACAACATACAAGAATAAACATAGCAATTTTTTTGTAGGGATCTTTATTACACATCATTATTAGTCGGTCAAATGTTTTTACTTATTCAGTTCACACAGCAACAGTATACCTACTAACAGTAAGCAATGTATTCCTTCTTAGCTATTTGAACAATATACTGCAAAATATATTTGTACTCACCAGCCTGTCGATGTAGCCTCAGCAGTCTGTTGGCATGGGCTTCTACATTACTAGCCCTCTCTGCTGCAGCTGTAGGGAAGAAAAACAAACATTATGCATACCTGTCTATCACATTCTCAGGCTAGTATTTGCTACAAACTACTTGATAGTGATACTTACTACTGGAGCATTCCATGCCCAAGCATCTTGGATCCACTGGGCCAAGAGCACCCCCATCCTCTGCTGTAGGTCAGCATAGTGGTGCTGTACATGCTCACCAGTCTGGGGGATGCCAGTCGCACTGGTGAGATCATGTGTGAGATGGTCCCAGGCCTCCACTTTGTATTGGGAGCCCTGGCACTGGCCCCACAGCAGTCTCTCCTCATGGTTTTCTACAAGGAGTCCAGCCATGACCCTGGATACCTGAATGCTCCAGCACTGTGCCTGAAAGTGCAGTCCTTGACCTAAACCACATAGTACCTGCACAGATGAACTACAACAGATTCTGGCTGTATTCCCACCTGCACCATTCAAATAAGGTGATATTCCCGCCTTTTGCCATCATTGGATCATTTTGAACATGTTAATCTCTGCTAAGCAGTGCACAAATCTGCTAAGCTGTGTTGAACAGTGCTTAAAGAGGTAATTGCTGAGCACTGCTTAACAGTGTGCAATTCCGCTTAACTGAGCTACCTGCTGCTTAGCATTCATGTCTAAGCAATATTTATATCTGGTTAGCATATCTGAGCATTGCTAGCCATTGTTCAATTTCATTTTTAGAAAGTATCAGAATAATGACTTCATTTAATCAGTGTATATAATTTATTTTACATGACATCCCTCTATGTGCTTTCATTACATTAGCAAGGGGTGTGACTATACTGTATGGGACACTTGTGTATACATGGGTGGTGTCGCATATTATATGCACTCACACTTCCATTTTACATCAGCTACACTACCCTGGTTGACAAAAAAACAGTTACTACATAATTTAAGTGGAAAAAATTATTTGAACACTACTTTCCCATATAAAATTAACTTGCCTGTCTTAGTACTCAAACTGTGAACACCTGCATATAATGCTGGGACTCTAACCACTACACTATCTCAGCTAAGGAAATTCATCTCTATATTTTTATTTATCTCCTATGGGATGTTTAAGCAATGTTAAGAGGAGGGCCATAACACGCACACCCACTCAGCTACGCTTAAACATGCCTTAGTATGGGAAAAAATAATTATATTATTATTATATTATTATAGTGAGTATTGTGGTTTTCTGACATGTCATTGAGGATTGCAGTCAGGAAATAATGGCATACATTTGACTTGCAGACTTCTATCCTTCAGAAATTTATACTAATGCATACCTGTTTTCTATCAACTTTCTAAGTTTGTAAGAGCAATATTTAAGAAGTGTCCCTATTTTTAGGACTTCGTCCCTCCATTATTTGTGCCTTTGTCCGCATTTACTGCTTTAACAGGTTGTGCGGTATTGTACGGCACTTTTACAATGCAGGGGGGTGTCACAGAACCTGTCACACACTCCCTGCATTGCTTTCCTGCTCCCCTATATATTTTAGTGTCCACAGACACTGAAATACTCATCTATTTAATTTCAATGTTCACGGACACTGAAATACTGGCATAATATTAGAGAAATTCTCTAATATTATGCTGCATTAATTTTAGAAAGTGCCGCAAGGCACTTTCTGAGTGCAGGGGGCATGTTAACTGTGCAAGCAGTGCTAGAACACACCCCCTGCACTCATTCACTGTTCATGTCCGTACAGCCCTTATCAGTAGCGCACCTTCATGAATATGCAAGGTGCGCTGCTGTTAGGGCTGTGCGGACAAGGACATGGTTCACGCTGTGCAGGAATAGCACTATTCCTGCACAGAGTTTATTGAATCCCAGGGATAGTCTTTAGCTTGTCTCCCCATTTCCAGTCCATTTTTTTTTTATTTTAGTTAGTTATGCTAAGAATAAGTTATATTTAATCCATGCTGAATTACTTAAGTTTCAGAGTGGTAAGGGCAATTAAAATCAAGTCTGTAGTCATTAGCAAACTTGGTGATCCAGAGAATGTTGGTGTTGACTCAAGTTTGTGAGTTGTGGGGAACCGAACGCCCACCTTCACCAATTGTGTTTTTTCCTGAGATCCTTCTGGCAATTCATTGGATTGCATGAATGTTAACCTTCAGCTCCTAGAATTTTTTTATAATCCTTGTGTGTGGGATAGTATCAATTGCTTTTGCAAGACCATACCCACCTATATGCACTGATAACATCTTGCCCATTTCAACTGTGACTTCTTCCAAGAATTGACAAGGTTTAAAAGACATGATCTACTCTTGACAAAAGAAGACTCATTTATCTTCATGAGTACTAAATTGCTTATATCCTTCTAAAACAGTTGCAGCAGTATCCTTTTCATATCTTTGCAGATGATACAGGTAAGTTTCATAGGTTGATAGTTTTCTGACTTAGCTTTAGAGCTACCTTTGTGGATAGGGACCACTATGGCTTATGATCACATATCTGTAACAAAACCCATAGAGCGACAGGAGAAAATAATGTTTCATTTCATACTGATGAGGAAACAATCAGGAATATTTCCTGGCCTATGGATCTGACATTTCCAATCTTAGACAATGCTGCCTCTACGTCATCCTGTGTTACATCTGATGGGTCATCACATGTAACAAAGCTATCACATGTAATCATTTGCAGAAATTAGTGTTAAATGTACTTACAAAGATGATGGTAATATCTTGTGTGTCTACATATACTGTAATTGAACACAAAGATACTGCAATCTTGGGAATCATTTCTCATTTTCCTTGCATTATGATACAAGTGTTTATGGTTATTTTGTGATTTTGAACCAAATTGTTTTCCAAAAACTGCCTTAATTTCATGACTTAATTCCAAAAGTTCTTTTTTGCTTAACTGAGACTTTTTTGTTTTTTGAGAGCAGCCTTTTCTTTTTATTACATTTTTCTTATTTATTTAAGAATTCTGTCTGTGAGATTTGTTCTTCATTCTCCTACTGCATTTAAAATCTTACGGTGACATGGTTGGCAATGTGTTTATCAACAGTATTTTAAAATCAATGCTGTTTCCTTCTGTGATGTCTAGTCTGTTTAGGTCATTATTTCGGAATACATTCATTTGATTGAACTAACATTGCTTGATCGGGTATAACACAGTGTTATTACCAAATTTCCCCTTGCCGAATGGTCAGAATGTCATACAAAACACCAAATACGACATTTCTGACCGCTCTACCACCTAAACAAGTGCTACCATGGGTCAAAAGGGGGGGTGTTTTGGGGGGGTGTTTTGCGATTCGCAACAATTGCATTCGCATTTATGAGGTTTTGCCGCACTGCTTTCAAACATAGTCCGGTAGCCCATCCACCAGCCGATCAAATGAATGTATACCCATTATAGAATACATTCATTGGATCGAGCTAACATTGTTCGATCGGGTATAACACCGAGAGTTATTACCGAATTTTCCCTTGCCGAACGGTCGGAATGTCATACAAAACACCAAATGTGACATTTCCAACCACTCTACCACCTAAACAAGTGCTACCATGGGTCAAAAAGGGGGGGATGTTTTGCGATTTGCAACAATTGCATTCGCATTTATGAGGTTTTGCTGCACTGCTTTCGAACATATTCTGTTCGACCATCGATGGATGGCCAATCAAATGAATGTATACCCATTATTTCAGTCTAGTTTTGTAAGATCCTCACTTGTTTTATAATTGCCAACTTTTATGAAATCCCTAAAAGCGTCCATATTGTGCACAAGGTAGACCTGTGTTTTGCTGTATAGTACGACTCCAGCATGGTCTAATTTTACAGTAGTGAGAATAACATTCGTGGTTATGCAGACTGAAGGTATATTACTTATGATGTTATCCAGAATATTAGTTACTACCTGTAGTTTGAATATATGAAGTCAATGAGACTATGGGCTGGATTCACGAAGGCTTGCACGGAGTCTAAGAGTAGTGTAAGACTCCAGAAACCAATATGTCTGCCAAGCGATCCAGGAACAGCCGGCAGGGGCGTGCATGAGAGCTCCTAAAACTACTCTTGCATGGACAGTGTTAGGTTATGAAAATTACCTCATTTGCTGCTGAAAGCTATGCAAATGAGGTAAATTTGCGATCCAGGAAACACTAACCTGTCCGAGTAAGAGTAGTGTTATTTGCAGAAATGTACTCGGTTGGTAACTGAGTACCGTTCTGCAAATAGCAAAACGGAGCAATGACAGCTCCAAATAAAGGATGCATCCAGTTGACGAAGCATGCCAATGGCCAAATATAAGGCCATTGGCATTCATATGTGTTGCAAAAAATTTTAAAAATTAATAATTTTTTTCCCCGATCCCCGATGTTTAAGCATAGCACAGCATTGCGCAAACTTGCGGCGCTCTAAAAAACAAAAAAAAAATAAATACAAGTCAAAAATAGGCATTTTATTACAAATATCCATCTGCCATGCAAGTGAATGGCAGGCTGAAGACAACATGGCTACTGAGTAGTGGTTGCTAAGGGGGGAAGCTCAGTGTGAGAGATGTAACCAAGCATTAGTAGGCAATCCTATGCAAATGAGCATAAGGATAGTGAATCCCAATTCTCCCTGCCATGCAAACCATGTCCCTAGAGTGTAAGAGTAGGATTAAGATAGTATCAGAGTAGTAGATAGGTGACATCATGAGGGGTGTATGTATCAAAGACTATAAGCTTATTGGAGCAGAGTGGCATGCGTTTGCTGTGAGTTACTCAGGACTGGAAGAGGCATGTCTACAGTTGTCTGAAATGAAACCCAGAAACTGAAGGCATACGCTGTGGCTACAACCAAAGTTTCTTGCAAAGATGCTTACACTGTGTGCGCGCGTGTGCGTGCCTGTAAACCCATGTAAGCCTGTGTGTGCGTGTGTGCACCCATGTAAGCCTGTGTAAGGCTGTGTAAGCCTGTGTGTGTGGATGTGCACCCGCCTAAGCCTGTGTAAGCCTGTGTAAGGCTGTGTGCACACATGTGCGCTCATGTACGCGTGTTTGCGCTTGTTTGCATGGCACCACCCCCTGTGAAAACAGAAAAGGGAAAAGGAAGGAAAAGTAGTCTTAGGAAGTTAATCAAGGAGAACTAGCAGAGCTGCCAGGTGAAATCAATCAGAAACAGCCAATTACACAGGCAGTACACTAGCCTAACCCAGCCCAGCACTTAAAACTCTGCAAACAACATTCCCCCATGTTTTACTCAGAAACACTGCAACACTGCAGTATACAAAGAGAAGTGAAAACTTAAAAATCTTAACTGAGAAAAAAAAATGTTAGGGGCTGCCATTGCTATTATAAGGCAACATGTGCAAGATGCTGAGGATGGTGCCATTGCGGATGTTGCTGAGCAACACACAGTGAGAAGACGGAGAAGAGTGTACGGACCCAGGGTAACTTACCAGGGGCTACATGAGCTGGAGATTGTGGAGTGCTATAGAGTGGACAGAGAGCTCCTGCAGAAAATTGTTGAGCTGTGCAGGCCATGCCTCACACACAGAACCAACAGAGGGGAACCCATCCCAGTGGAAACCAAGGTATGTGTTGGCCTAAGAATACTAGCAACAGCTACCTTCCAGAGACCAACTGGTGATATGATGGGGATTTCACAGGCATCAGCATCCAGGGTACTGCACCAGTTCCTGAATGCCATGTCAGCACATGTTGGTGATCATGTATATTTCCCCAATTCCCATGAGGCATTGGCCAGCAATATGCACCTCTTCCAGCAAATAGTGGAATACCCTGAGGTAGTAGGTGCAATTGACTGCACACACATACACATCAAAGCACCAGCTGGTGAGCGGGGTAGGGCCTATATCAACTGCAAGGGCTTCCACTCCATCAACTGCCAGGTCGTGTGCAATGCCCAGGGCATAATACTGAATGTGTGTGCTGGATGCCCTGGAAGCTACCACAATTCCCATATCTGGCATCTGATACAGCTGTACCAGACATTTGCCAATGGGGACATCCTTGACGGTTACCTAGTGGGGAATGCTGGATACGCACTGGAGTCATGGCTGATGACACCCATCAGAAATGCACACACACCTGAACAAGAACTCCATAATGAGGCACATGCACAAACACGAAATGTAATAGAGCGTGTGTTTGGGATGCTCAAGTCACGTTTCTGGTGCCTGGACTCATTCGGTGGAGCCTTGCAGTACTCACCAACTACATGTACCCAAATTGTCATGGTATGTGCCATGCTACACAATATGATCCTGAAAAAACAGCTGCAGCAGGAACAGCATGGGGCAGGGCCAAACAGCCCCCCACCATTGCCAAGGCATGCACAGGCACAGCGTGACTTGGAGGAGGAACAACCTGAGCCTGCCCCAGTAGGCAGAAGGTGGTGTGCCCAGTATGCCTTGGCCTTGGCAAAGAGGCAATGCATAGCACATACACTGGCTCAGTAGGAACCCTGGAAATGATACCTCTCTCTGACTCACACATAAAATAAAAGGGATGCCTAACTTGACACTACCTGTTTCCAAACATGTATAGGGAGTGTAGTATATGCATCCAACATAGGCAGCCCTGCAGCACTACCGGAGGCATGATTGCCATGTTTTAAGCATTATAAAGCAGTGCTAAGCAGCATTTACCAATATACAGTATATGTAAACAAAATTGACCATGCTAACTAGCGCAATGTTGGGTAACGTTGAGCAATGTTGGGCAAGGTTGGCCAAAGTTGTGCAAAGTTGAGCAAAGTCAGGTAAACATGCTCATATTTGCTTTACTGTTCCTTAAGCAATCTGCTCTGGCCAGCATGAAAATAAAAAGCAGTGACAGGGCTCGAACCCAGGATACTGTGCAGTATAGTCACAGTACTGAACTACTAAGCCATGATAGCATTTCAGTGGCACAGACACAGCAGGACAATTGTACAGTAATGCAAACACAAAGAAATGCTGTATCATGTCCCTAAAGAGGCATATGGGTAACCTCCCCCACAGGCCTATGCAGACAGAGAACATCAGGCCAGGTGGTGTGATGTGGGTTGTGTAGGCTATGAAGTCGCAATCTAATATACGTGACATTGGACACTAGGATCTGTAGCACAGTAGTATGCCTCAAGCCAGTATGATAGGCAACAATACAGACTGAAATGGTGTACAGTACACAGCAGTGCAGGCATAGCAAATGTGTAAAAGTGTCAGGTGAAACCCTCATCCTATGTACACCCACAGTAACAATCAAGTTTGCCCCTGGGTAGAAATGTACAAAGAATAACCGTCCCCCGTGTATGTAGAAATGTTGATAAGTCTATGCAAAGTGTCTCATGGAAGCCCTGCAGGCACAGCATGATCCCTGTTGATCTATGACACAAAGGTGAGCCCTGCTGTAAAGATACAGCTTGACTGTCCATACACATATAGTAAAAATGTCTATACTGGGCATGCTCACACACTCCAACAAATGTAGTGGATTTCATTCAGCATCACACTGAAAGGTCATACTGGGCATGCTCACACACTTAAAAAAAAAGCAAATGTCAGGCAACAACATACTGAAAGGTCATACTGGGCATGCTCACACACTTATGCCAAATACGGAGGTGATAGTAAGGGATCTATGGAAAAATGTAGATAGACATCTCTACTTCCAGAAACACATTCACAAAGTTGTCAGAAAATCATGCTATGTGTTTACATAAACTGCCAATGTCTGTGCATGTAGGTCGAAGGAGGTTCCCAGTACTCATCAGTCATTAGACCCGTCAGAGAGTACCACAACACACTTGTGATGAATCAGACTAGACACGTTCAACAGCCAGAAAGACCACTGAAGTACCCTAACAAGAGGATTACTGGCCTCAAACAGTTGCCCCATGCAACAAGACTGAATGTAACCCAATCTGTACTCTGTTGCATACTGTCTACTCAGGAGATCTCTGACCAACAGACAGGTCCATGTCATGGCTACACTCAGATCTGTACTGAGTTACAGCTCAATGGCACTAAATATACAGACCCAACTGATATTGCCAACATCCTGGCAGATAGGATCACTGTTAACTGTACCCCCGTCTCACCCATGAAAGAGCACACCTCTATAATGGAAGACTGCAAAGTTGCTGTAATCATGGCTGCACAGGTAAAAAACACTCTACAAGGTCAGTATCACAGCAGTCATGGGACCAGATAACTTCACAGGCTGTGTTCCACACAAACCACAGAACGAACAGGCACCACACCAACGTACCATGTGCAGTCAAAGCCTCACCTCATGCTTTGTCCCTATTGAATGGTGCACAGTGACGGTTATCCCACTACACAAGGGTGGAGACACCACAGACCCCAGGAAATAGCCCCCCATTAGCCTGATGAGCCCGCTCTCCAAGGCCATGGAATGTATCATCATACAACATATAAACAATTACATTTGTAATCCCCAAACCCTGGATCACAACCATGTTGGGTTAGTAAAATGCATATCATGTCACCTAAACCTGATAGATGACATTGAACCAGTCAACACAACCATCGACAAGGGTAAGGTGGTTCACACAGCCTATGTTGATCCTGCCACGGCTTACAACACCACCCCACACTCTGGAAATATAGCTAAAGCCACTAAAATAGGTATAAATTGCTATGTCACAAGATGTGTTGCCAACAGGCTTACTGACAGAACACACACTGTGAAAGTAGCAGACTCCAAGTATGACTTCTGACCAGAGATGAGTGCAGTACCACAAGGTCCATTCCTGTGTCTTGTCCTGTTTAGTATCTACTTCCCTGAAGTAAACTTTAACATGTAAGCTCTGTGGCTACAGAAGTTACCAGAGGACTGCAAACTAGGAGCCATAATTATAAACACTAAAGATGTGGACATCCTACAAAAGGGCCTCACTGAGACAGATGGCTGTTGTCAAAGCCATGGGCTCTAGCTCAATGGCAAAAGGTGCATTGTCATCCCCTTTGTTAAAACCTCTGTAGCCAAGAACTACAACATAGGCGGTAGTATACTTAACACTGAAAGTGTGATAAGGACCTTGGGTCACAGGTGTACACTGGACACAAGTGTGATAATCACATCCCCACAGTAGTCAGGAAACCCTGCTATGTGGCACACCTCATCACAAAATGTGTCTCATGCAGGATAGAAGAGGACATTGTTCCACACAACTCCTCACTCACTAGAACTATAATAGAGTACAACGCCACTTTTGCTATGTACCCACAAGACAACTACAACAACTGTTTTGCCTGCAGCAATACCTCACAAAGAGCATTAGCAGACAGAAATACATGCCATACACAGACCATCTCAAAATGCTCCATCTGTACTCCCTTGCATATCACCTACTCAGATGAGTTCACTGCCTAACATACAAAGCTATGTTAAATGCAGAGCTGTTGGACATGCTCCACATAAAACACTCTCAATCTCCCTGACCATCGGACCCAAAACCACGAGTGAAATACAAAAAGAAGGGATGCACCCATTTACCATATGGATATCCACACCTTCAGGTTAGTGGCACAGCATGAGGCCTTGGAGACCATGCAAGTGCAACTAACATTGGGCAAAGATGCTTATCAGATTGTAGCCTGTTACAGATCACCTACCCTGTCATAGGAACCTCACTCAGTATTCCTGAGAACAGTGGAAAATATAGAGGTCCTATCAAACACCATTATATGAGCTGATTACAACTACCCAAACAGTGAGTGTGAGAATTACTTGTGTACAACGTCCTTTGCCCATTGTTTCCTAGAGTTTAAAAGCTCTAACACCCTGGAACAGCTGGTCACCATGCCCACTAGAGGTGACACCATACTGGACATGATCATCACCAACATGGGGTACCAGTGTTTCACAACAGAGATAAAGCCCTCGCTGGTAATATCAGATCATACAGTAATCACACTGGACATCCACATCCCGCCCCCTCACCCAGTCAATGAAACCACTGTGAAGACATTTTCCAAAGCAAACTGCACATGTCCCAAGACAAAAGTGGACAGTTCAAAAGACCTCTTGCTGTAGGATAATGGTATGCAATCTGCCAAATCAGTTACAAGTGAATCCTATGAACATCTACAGGGATGCATGGATGGAGACATCACAAATAAAACCAAGATGCACTTCTCCAAAAATAAGAAAACAATCTGGTGGTCGTTGCCCATAAATAAGCTAGACAACAGAAGGAGGAAACTAACACCTGATAGAGCCAACTTCACTAAAGGAAAGGCATCACTGATCATAATTAGGAAGAAGCAATGATCGCTCATAAAATAATTCAAGGACACTTTCAAAAGACAAATTGCCAAGGACTGTAAGAATGACAATCACAAAGCCTGCATTAGCTATACCACACATGTAGGTGTCACCTTCCAAATATGCTGTCAACTACTGACAAATGGCAAGGAATACCCTGAACCAACTGTCATTGTCTACATCCTGGGGGACAAGTCCAGTGCAAACATCCCCCCATCATCCCCAAAAGGGCCTGTGTCCATCACAGAAGGATGCAGAGCCCTAGACATCATGGACATGCAGGTAAAGACAGCCCTCTCCAAAGCCAAGAACAAAGCATCAATGGGACTGGATGGTGTCCCAGGCTGCGTCTTACACTAGGCACAAAAGGAACCACAGCCTCACCTATATTCACTGGCCAGACTCAATCATACCACAGGGTATGTACCCAAAGAATGGCATACACCAACAGTCATCCAGCCCCACAAAGGGGGTGCCACAACAGAACCTGGCAACCATTGCCCTATACATCTACTCAGCCTGATCTACAAAGCTATTGAGCAAATTGTCATGGAACCCATAAACAGTGACATTGGGGACCTCCAGACTCTGGACTGTACACAACCCCACCTTGTTAAAGGCAGACCCTGCCTCCTAAACATAGTTGACTTATTACAAACAGTTACCAAGGACATAGATGGAGGTGAAAGTAGTCCACACAGCCGATCTGGACCTCACTAAGGACTCTTTACACCATTCCCCATTCTGTCATCTTACCAGCCTAAACATCAACAGCCATGTCACAGGATGTGTGGCCAAGTGGCTCACAGATCAAACACACATGTCCGCGTCTAAGACAGTCACAAATGGCATCCCACAAGGTCCTGGCCCTGGGACCCCACCTGTTCAGTAGACACTGCTCAGAGGTACAGGCAAGCATGGGAGGAGTATGGCTGAACAGGCTTGCAGATGACTGCTAACTGTGGTCCATAATCGACTCTATGGCTGACACACACATCCTCCAGAAGGGGCTTACAGAGACAGATACCTGTTGTCACAACAATGCCCCAAGAAGAATGGCAAAGAATGCATGCTCATCCCCTTTGGCTAAAACAAAGTGCAAACAAATTACCACATAGGTGGTACTCCAGTATGTATGGAGAAAGTCACGAAGGCCCTGGGGACACAGTTAGATAGTACACTCTTCTTTGATGATCACATGGCCAAAGTGTTTAGACACGCCTTCTATGTATCCCACCCAATGTCACCTAATGTAACCCACTTTGTCCAGTCTGATGATGTCACCAACCTACAAATATACCTGTGGAAAATCAAACTCACAGTAATGTGTATAGCGCGTTGTGTAAATGTGTACTCCTGTAGTATCATAAACCAGTTAGGTAGGGGGTTGAATCCTGCACTTGACAAATGTGTGTGTGTGTCTGTTTGTGTGTGATCTCCTTACAGCAGAGCAACCTTGTTGGAGAGTACTCATACACCTTAAAAGTGGTATACTAATCTTTGTCAGCTCTGATGATGTCACCATCCTTCAAACATGCCCGTGGAAGAGAGAACTTGCAGTAGTGTGTCGTGTAAATGTGTACTCCTGTAGTATCATAAACCAGTTAGGTAGGGGCTTGAATTCTGCACTTGACAAGTGTCTGTTTGTGTGTGATCTCCTTGCAGTGGAGCAACCTTTTTGGAGAGTACTCATACACCTTAAAAGTGGTGTACTAATCTTTGTCAGGTCTGATGATGTCACCATCCTTCAAACATACCTGTGGAAGAGAATGCTCACAGTAATGTGTATAGCGCATCATGTAAATGCGTACTCCTGTAGTATCAGAAACCAGTTAGATAGGGGTTTGAATCCTCCACTTGACAAGTGTGTTTGTGTGTGATCTCCTTGCAGAGGAGCAACCTTTTTGGAGAGTACTCATACACCTTAAAAGTGGTATACTAATCTTTGTCAGGTCTGATGATGTCACCATCCTTCAAACATACCTGTGAAAGAGAGAACTCACAGTAATGTGTATAGCATATCGTGTAAATGCGTACTCCTGTAGTATCATAAACCAGTTAGGTAGGGGTTTGAATTCTGCACTTGACGTTTGTGTGTAATAACCTTGGAGAGGAGAAACCTTTTTGTAGAGTAGTAGAACAGCTTACAAGTGGTATACATATCTTTGTGAAGTCTGATGATGTCACCATCTTACAAATATACCTGTGGAAAAAAGACATCCCAGTAATGTGTATAGCATGCTGTATTAATGCGTACTGCTCTAGTATCCCAAAGTAGTTAGGTAGGGGTTTGAATCCTGCACTCGGTGAGTGTGTGTGCTCTATGTGTCTCGCACTGTTGGTCAATGTGTAGTGGGTTTTGCTTTTACTACTGTATGACATGTCAGTATGCATTGCACATGTGAGGTATCTATGTGGCAAATACATATATGTACATGTTACCTCAATTATTGCATGTGTGTGAACGCTGCTGTCTCCAAGGACACAACTGTCATCTTTGCCAGACTGTGCTGCTGCTTCCCTGGCCTTAGGTCACATCTGTATGCTTGTGACAAGGCCAGCCACTGCAATGATCCCTGGCCTAGGTCATCCGTGTCACACACACTCATTACGGTTACTATTCAATTGTGTGAGTGAGGGTTTATGGCCGAGGTATATGTTAGACCGGTTCTAATGCAGCAAAGTCTATCAATGATAGCTACAAACCAGGAACCAGAACAAACACAGTAATAATAATCCACAGAGGCACGAGCTCAACCAAGCAGCACTTTATTGCACAAAGACACACCGGTTCTCCACAACTGACCTAGGTTTCGTCCAAAAGACGTCCTCAGAGTGTGTTGAACCAGATTTAAATACATACACTTAATTCCATAATGCAATCACAATGAATAACAGCCAATGGAAAATAACATTCAATTAAAAACAATTAAGAACAATGATTTGACCATAAAATACCCCTCCCCCAAGCTAGTAAGGAAATACCTCAACAACTATTAACTGAGCTAAAAAAATGTGTACAAAGTATGCATAACTGTTGACCAAACTTAAACTCAATAGCATCCACCAATTTGTATAAAAATAAAAAATAAAAATAAGGATGAAAAATAAAAAATGAAAAATGAGGTTGGATAATGACCTAAATGACTGAAGGTACAAAATATATAATACAAAATACAAAACTATCTAGAATATAAGGCTGATAGTGTAATGCATAAACCTCTATAGATGACCATGGACTATTCTAGATAGTTTTGTATTATACATTTTGTACCTTCAGTCATTTAGGTCATTATCCAACCTCATTTTTCATTTTTTATTTTTCATCCTTATTTTTATTTTTTATTTTTATACAAATTGGTGGATGCTATTGAGTTTAAGTTTGGTCAACAGTTATGCATACTTTGTACACATTTTTTTAGCTCAGTTAATAGTTGTTGAGGTATTTCCTTACTAGCTTGGGGGAGGGGTATTTTATGGTCAAATCATTGTTCTTAATTGTTTTTAATTGAATGTTATTTTCCATTGGCTGTTATTCATTGTGATTGCATTATGGAATTAAGTGTATGTATTTAAATCTGGTTCAACACACTCTGAGGAAGACTTTGGACGAAACCTAGGTCAGTTGTGGAGAACCGGTGTGTCTTTGTGCAATAAAGTGCTGCTTGGTTGAGCTCGTGCCTCTATCAATGATAGCTATTCATGATAGGTGTACAACAACCTTTGTGGATATGCATGCAAACCCCTTATTGCTTATGTGATCCACCAAGGTATTTCAGAATACCTTAGGAAATGTGATTATCAAAGGAGAGATGACGTTACACTTGGTTGCATGTACACATTGGTACCTGTTCATCATGTTGGTGGCTACTACCTATGTGGTACTGTGGGGATACATGTTCCATAAAGGTAGATGACCATGCTTAGTTTGGATAATAGATTTACAGCATGGTTTTGACAACAGTTATCTGTCTGTATGGTACCCTTGTGGAGGATGTGTGTGTCATCTGGAGAATGTATTATAGGCCACAGTATGCATTGCCAGATGTGGACGGACATATCCCTACTGTGATTGCTTGTACCTAAGAGAGCTATATGCCAAACAAGAGTGGTCTCAGTATTGGCTGCAGGTGAGTACCACTGGTTACTGGCATAGTATAGTACCTGAAGGATCCAACTGTTGCTGTGTGTCCTACATCTGTGTGTTGGTTGTCAAGACATCACCTAACAATTGGTTATGGTCAGGCTGTTGAAGTTATGTATACCACCAGAATGCAAAACAATGACAGATAGTAACAGTATCACCCACAGCACAGTGTCAAACCATGTCATACACACTTGTGTAGTCAGGTTCCGAAATGTGTGTAGTACAATGCTTACTGGCCACCAATAGAAACTATGTGGTGTTACTGTGTAATACAGAGCATGTCACCCTGCCCATGTGTCCACTATGCACGCACATGCAGACAGTGCGCCTCCACCATGGTCACAGATCTACACCTGCAAATCTGTGCTACAGACATCCCACACATACTGTCCACTCTCTAACACATGATGCCAATACTCCACACATCAGCCAAGTGGCATGTGCCGGACAATACACTATTTTAACTAACACTGATGTATACAATACTACAATGACAATCATAGCTTTATGCATCATGCGTTCTGAGCTACACCTTCAAGCATATCATTACCCTCTACTTCTGACAACATGATAACATTGCTGTACTGCTATGAAGTCACCCTGTGCATCAGCACCATGGTAGCCTGTTCCTGCATCGATGTTACAGATGACAAGAGGTGGCACAGGTTTCATCATATGCACAGGGTGTGTTGTTGGTTTGCCAGAGGCCTACAGTGAGCCATCCAATCAACATGTGTGTGTGTGTGTGTGTGTGTGTGTGTGTGTGTGTGTGTGTGTGTGTGTGTGTGTGTGTGTGTGTGAGGGGCAGGAGTACTGCTATGGGCCAATGTTGATGTAATGTGTGCGAGTATATGTTAGCCCTAGGTGTCTGATTCCTGTGTGTGTGAGTGTCTGCATGCACACGGTTCCACCATGTGGCTGCCATATACGGGTATTTGTGGGCAGCCACAGACTGTACCTGCCAGGCTTTACAGATCACCGTCTCTGGCCACGGATATGGTACCTATGCCTGGCAGGGGTGCTACTGACACTATCTGGTACCAAGCCAGACTGGGTACTATCCCCAGAGGTAGATGGATGTACACTGGACCCAGGTCTGTCCTGGGACTGTCCAGAGCCACGTGCACGTGGTCTCCTAGGATGTTCTATCGACAGCCCATCCCCAACATTGCTGGGGCTGGTACTGGCACTACGGGAGCGGCTGTGACTTGTGGGATGTCCGTGGCGACTGCCAGCTGCTGATGTTGCTGGCATATGTCCACGTCGACGACTCAACCGTCCCGCACTCTCCTGACACATGGACATGATATTGCGGAGGACATCTAATGTCTCTCCCCAATGTCTATCCATGACCTCAGTGTAATGATGAATGGCACCTGCTAGGTCATGGATACTGTCAATTACGGCGGTGTTATGTGCCCTCTGTGCCCTTAGTCCCTGTCTGGTGTACCATTCAATATGTGCCTGTGCCTCCATGACAGCCTGAAACATGCGTGACATTGTCATACCTGTGGCACGTCTGCCAGTGGCATGATGAGCAGCAGTGCTCCGGCGAGAACCCCATGGACATCCGCCTATGTGGTACCCTTCCTGACATCTGGGTATGGCTGCTGTGTTGGGATGCATGTGCCATGGATACCACACTGTCCTAGCCAATGCTGACTGTATGCTGTCCCCCAGCTAAGGGCATTGGTGATGGATGTATTGGCAGTATGACTGTGTGCATGGATGGGGTGGACACTTGTGTACTGTCGATTGGCGGCCCAACGACAGACCCTGGCAAACATGCCTGTGCCTCAACACACCTTTCATCATCATCATCACTATTTTGCTCAGTGACATTGGTTTCCCTGCTGCATTGAACGGGCCCAGAGTCAGCACCTGTGAGAGGAAGACAGGAAACACACTTTATGACCTGTACATGATGTCAGCACACATGCACACATGAACACATGAACACTTGCACACATGAACACATGAACTCATGCACACATGCACACATGCACACATGCACACATGAATACATGAACACATGAGCACATGTACACATGGACACATGCACACATGCACATGTGCACACATGCACACATGCACACATGAACACATGAACACATGCACACATGAACACATGCACATATGCACACATGAACACATGCACACATGCACACATGCACACAAATGCACACAAATGCACTCCTCACTAAAACAGACAGACACACACACACACACACACACACACACACACACACACACACACACACACACACACACACACACCACCAGCAATCTCAAACATACTCAATAGCGGGTGATGGTGAGGTACAGTATCACATGGCAAACAATTATATCACACGTGTCAGCATGCAGGACGTGTGTTGCTCAACAGCATGCAGTGCAGGTGTAGACAGCCCTTGCTAATAACAGTATAAATGGCTTTGATGCATGGGTGTTGTTGTTCAGTGTTCGGCCTCACCCTGGAACGCAATGTGTACATCCACACAACATTGCTGTGCAAGTCTTCAAAGCTCTGCAATGTCTTGTGCACCATCACTCACAGGTATACATACCATGGCTGTATGTGTATCCGTGTGTCACATAGATATCCATTTCTGTATAGTGCATCTGTGTCTTTAGCAGATGATTGTGGACACAGGTTTAGCACATGCATGCTATGTATAGACACAGGATGAGTGGTGCATGTATACCTGATGGAATATCATTGCTCAACATAGCCATTGTACATTGGTTATGGTGAGTGTAGGACATATTGTGGACATGCCAGTGCCAGCTGCAACGTTAAACTTCACTCATACACAGTGTGTGTCATGTGACCTATACACTCAATAGCATTACATGACATATATGTGTCACTTTGTACAAATGGTGATTGCTATGCATAATGTGTATCAGTGCATATGTTTGCACACACACAACATTGAGGTGCATAGCAGTTAATGCTATGTGTGGTACTATGGTCACTGTAACTGGATGGTGTGTAGTACCATGAGCCATCATCATGCAGCATCATGTGGTCACTCAAGGCTACTAATGTGTGCCAGACCGGCACATACCATGCTGTACTGGAACTGCAGTACCATGGCTACATTCACCATTTCACAGCCACTTGTTACATGGGTTTGTAAGGTGCCCAATAGGGAGCATTGCCTAACATGAATGTGTTGCATGTTGGAGAGTGTCGCACTGCCCCATGATAGGCCTCTACCCCTCAGGTATATTATGTGTGCTGTGTGGATGACATTTGGGATGCTGGAGTGTGACTTTACAGCGTGTGTCTGAATATACCATGTGTAGCATATTAACATGTACTGCGTATGACAGAGTTGTGTATGTCGTGTGCATGTGTATCGACTGCCTATCCAATGTCCACTATAGTGTAGCCACAATTGTTTGGGATGCTCTGTGTATTGCATGTGTTTGAGGCAGCCACTCATGTTACTCAGATGTGCATAGTCTCACAGCAAACATGCACAATATGCATTATGCATAGGTGTGTTACATGTGTACATGGCCTACATCTCACCTATGACATGCACATTTTATTAGCAATATTAAATGTAGAACACACTCACCAGCATGGGTCTGCTGCCTTGCTGTCACACCAGAGGGACCTACAAGGATATGAAACAGTTTGTCAGTGTCAACAACTGTGGCATTGCTACTGTGGCTTTGCAATCTTACAGTAGCACAATGGTTGACGGTCACAGGCCTACACATCATGTTCTAAGTTATCAGTATTGAACAACACCAGGCTCCACATCTTCTAACTACACAGTACACATCTCACATATGCATGATCTAACAATTGAGGTAACAGTAGTCTACAGATATGCCAACTTACCTGCACGCTCCATGTGAACTTGCTGGGGGGCTCCGGCCTCCATGATGATGCATGTGTGCTGTTGTTGTTGTTGTTGTCTGGGAGCCCCCAGTCTCAGGAGCAGCTCCTCCACTCTGGTGAGGGGGAGATGAGTGGCAACCCCACCACTTGTGGGAAGCTGTTGCCTACAGACATCAGACTCCTGCTGCCGGACATGTCTTAGTAAATCACTGCAGTGATGTCGTACCTGCTCATAAGTCCGGTTATGCAGGCCTATGTCATTTATCCTACGGACAACATCTTGCCACAGTGCAGTCTGCTAATGCTGGTCCTGGCTGGTTCTTGAAAACAGCAGGATGTACTGTTCGATGAGACAGTTGGTCAGTATCTCATCCTCTGCATGGCTGTAGGCAGGATTGCGATGGTGGGACATGGCCCTGGAAGACAAGAAAACAATATGTGTGATCAAGTCATGTGGCACACTTAACATTCTACAGTACAGATATCACTGAACTGCCATAAATAGCAAACTATTGTCTGTCAGAAGATACACACTTTCAATACCACATATCAGTGCTCAACCCACAACTGCCTGACACTGCCTGACACACTCTATATATTAAAACATTTTCTGCACAGCAACAAAGATAAACCACTATGTAAGACTATGCAACAGTACATGACACACTGTATGCGACACAATGCACCACCTATCTACAGTAGGTATATATCCAGCTAATGCATGACAAAATATGTAACCCATTGCAATGATTGTAAAGTCCAGTTACAGTATTACCAGTATACCACACTAGTTGTTGATGGGAAACTCCTGCCTACAATATGTGCACATTCATGAATATAGGAGGCATACTGCTGTACTAGACTATACATGTTGCTAGATCCACACTTATATCCTGTAACACACATATGACCAGGGCATGTTACAGGCATACCCACACACACACATCAGACATACATACAGGACACAGAGGTATGGCAACCCAGATGAGCTTTACGTGTGTACCATACAGTACTGTGTGTCAGTACTTACTAACCCTTATGCCTGAGGTATGTAATCTGTGAGGACTAGAGGGAACACACAGAACAGTGTTTCCCAGCAATGTGGACATACACTATACTGTGCTGTTTAGGCCTACAGCTTCAGGTAGTACTACAGCTCATACATGGGTTTGATTCACCAGCAGTACCAATCAATGAGCATACATGTACTGCTTTATCCTCCAATGGCACACCCCAATTAACACAAAGGGAGTACATCAGACCATATGCCATACTGCTTTTCTGGTCCAGCAATAGCATACACATCTTTTGCTGGGATCACAGCAAGGACACATAATACCATGACAGAAACAATTTACCACTAAGCTATCCCACATATACACAACTGTGACACATTCACCAACACATTCACCATCACACTCAGTCAACCTCACATAGCAATTATTGCAACAAGTACATGTGGATGTGTATTGGTTCATAGGTAGGTTATAGGCTATTGGCCCTAGGGCCTATAGAAGCCTAGCCAGATGGTACCCTGGCCTTTGACACCCAAGTAATTTAGTTCCCTATGTCCCTGTCAAGCAGAGCCACAGAGGTGATTGCCGGGGTGTAATTCCTATCTCACATCCAATCATCAAGACTATTCATGACGAGTGCTACTGAGGAGCTTTGTTTGCTATTGCTAGGTAGTTTGTTCCACAGTATGGGATGTCTCTGAGATAGGAATCTATCCCTCCAGAATGTTCTGTCTATTGTGGTGACAAGGTTTATGTCCCTAGAGTGTGTAGCTCATAGGGATAGTGATCTGTTTACGTGGAGCATGTCCAACAGCTCTGGGTTTGACATAGCTTTGTATGTTAGGCAGAGGTCACCTCTGGGTTTCCGGTATGCAACACAGTGTAGCTGTGGTTTGGAGAGACGGTATACATAGGGCACCTGTTTGAGGACAGTATTACTCTTTGTAAGATATGTCTGTGGCCTTTCCAGTTGCTGTAGATGTCTTGTGAGATACATACCAGAAGGGGCATTGTACTCTATAATGGGTTTTGTAAGTGATGAGTAGAGGGGAACACTGACCTCTTTTTCCCAGGATGACACAGCTTTTGTGATGAGGTGTGCCATGTAGACAGATTACATGACTAGTGTGGCACTGTGATTATCAAGGGTGAGACTACTGTCCACCTGTGTCCCAATGTCTCTTATCACACTGTCGGTGTTAAGTCAACTACCACCTATGTGGTAGTTCATGGGTACAGAGTTGTTAGCATAAGGGATGCAAATGTATTTCAGACATTGAGCTTGAGGCCATGGATTTTTTACCAGGCATCTGTCGCAGCAAATGTGACTATGTCTCTCCCTGCCCCTATATTTATATATATATACATATATATATATATATATATATATATATATATATATATATATATATATATATATATATATATATATATATATATATATATATATATATATATATATATATATATATATATATATATATATATATATATATATATATATATATATATATATATATATATATATATATATATATATATATATATATAGGCACATATACAGTCCACCTTTCATGGTGGGAATGTCAATTATGTGAAGTATGGGAGGTATACAGTTATGTAATGATATTGCACAGTCTTGTGTGGAATGCATTGAAGGTGTACTCAGCCCATGTGGCTTTAGCATGCCTCAGTGGCTGCGACACTGCAAACCTAACAAATCACACACACAACATTTACCACCACATGTCATATACCAGCAAACAGCCATTGTCCACACTACTGTACAGAAAACAGATGACATGGCTCAGATGTTTGACATTTAATGCTGAGCTACATATATCACAGTTATGTCCCACTGCACACAGCTACACACTGATTTGTCCATGGCAATAGTTATGCAGGGCATCTGTGCATAGATATGTACTGCTGCCACATATTGATGTTTCAAAGTATGTAAAGTTGTCTTAAAATACATCTACTACATGCCAGTAAATACATGTCTGTTACATACCTTTCCTTTGTATGTGTTTGTAGTTTTCACTTTGCTGTATCTTTGGCTTAATTTCAGAATTTTTTTTTTCCACTGGTGTGGGTGGGGGTGTGCGTCTCTCTGTCTCTGTCTCTGTCTCTCTCTCTCTCTCAGCATCTGCAATGGGATGATTGCATCTGTGGCCAGCAGGTACAGCCTGCTTTTATAGGTATCTGCACATGTGCATGTGATGGCCTCTGCACCAATTGGTGGCCACCATTTGGTAATTGCATGCAGCCTGCTGTGTGGTAATTGCAGTACTCACTGTCATAGCAACCCAATGCTATATATTGCTATGTCAGGTAGGCGTAGCCCTTTCAGCTTTCCAAAGTGGGGCCCATTCTTGTTTGCTGTGGACACCATTGTGTAAGTCAGAAGATTAGTATACTTCTTATATGTGAAGCTAGGGGTGTAGCCAGTGATTTAAATGTTGTACTCAGACCTGAATGTTGCCACTTCCACTACACAGTTGTCAGTGTAGAATTGTAATAATCCCTACAAATACTAATGCAAGATACATGGGTGTATGTATTTTCTTTTCTACTTATACAGTTAACTGCCATACAAAAGTAGTTATTGAGATGTATTCATTTGGCACATGAACTGTTTGTGAACTGCTATACTGTGAATAATAATTTACCCACTTTTGAACAGTTTCTGCTTTTTTAGTGTTGACATTAGCACAGGCTGCTCAAGTAAACTGAAAAATTTCAGTACTGAGTATGCCTACCTACCTCCTTGGTAGACCCCGAACACACAGGTTTATTGTACATTTGGGTAGGGGTGCAGAAGGACAGAGAGCATTATGTATTGATGTGTGAACTGTATCTTGCTGGACTTAAAGGGTTGCTGTGTACCTGTTAGTTTACCAAGGCAAGTAGTCTGTCTGCGTAGCTCACAAATGTGGACCTATCCAGATGGTAGCCAGAGGTTAGCCTGTATTCTTTGTCTGCGCACCACACCGGCCTTTTCAGCACTGGAACAATGGCATTGTCACAGTTGGTGGCTGCATCCCTTGGTATTTCAGTGTTGTACTCCTACATAAGGGTATGCTTGTGGAACTCCTTCCAAAGCTATTTGCACAGTGTGTAACAGCAGAATAGCTGATATGCCTGTGTGTTTCTGCCTCTGCCAGGCCTGTCAAACACTCAGGTACATATTTGAACAGACTCATGGAAAAGTAGGTAGAAGTGAGGTACACCTTTACAGTATTAGAGACATTAAGTTGGGACTTTGAGAGAACCAGAGCATATGGATTAATGCACATTTCCTGAAGTACAAGCGGTGACCAACTCTTACTTATTATCATTATTCATTAAGTGTAATTCACCACCTTTCTGCCCAACGTGTCCAACTCTTACTTATTATCATTATTCATTAAGTGTAATTCACCACCTTTCTGCCCAACGTGTCCAACTCTTACTTATTATCATTATTCATTAAGTGTAATTCATCACCTTTCTGCCTAACGTCAGTAGCTTTCAGAGGGATTCAGAGGGACACAGCTAAAACCTGTATCAAAATCAGGGACATGCCTGAAATGTAGTCACAGTTGCAAAGTATGGCCTCTGCCATGATCAGATATGCTAGTGTTTGTCCTACTATGATACTGTGTGGGGGTTGTAAAGTGCTGCTGTAACATTATTTCCTGCTAGTATGGCTGGTTCTCTTTTCATAGTCATGTAATGCAATTCCACAAGAACTGCTGGTAAGGATTCAGAGAACAGGATTTGTGTTATGACATTCCTATTTGTCCTTTACATTCACTCATTCTGATGCATGATATATTGATTGCAGCACCAATTTGTTGTATGTTTACCATGGCTCAGTGGTACTTCATGCAGTCTAGTGTGTACGAGGTTCGAGACTGACAGCGGTATTTTATTTTGCTGCTGAGCAGAACAAGGGCCCTGACATACAGAGTGACTAAGGTACTTTTAAGCAGTTGTAAGCGGGTTTGCACGGGTTTGTGCGATGCTTAGCAATACTTAGCTAAGCGCACACAAGTGCACACTCATGCAAACATGCTAACTACTGCTTAACAGTGCTTATCCCGCTAACCCTGTGCTCATTTCTTTGAAAGAAAAGAAAATGGGGAGATAGGAAAATGGTGAAAAAGGGGCACAAAGAGGGAAAGACAGTTGGGAAAACAGCTCGGGATGTGCAGGACGGGTGTAGAGAAGGTCCATAGCTGCCCATTTCTTTAACAGCAACAGCTGTGAATATACTAATAATTTGGATGGAAATTTGAAATCTTCCACCCCTGAGAGAGGGGTGAGGACAACGAAGTATGTTGTACTGCCAATTAAATTTCAGTTTATGTGTCCAGCGGACATGTGTGTGAAATGGCCAGCTATGTATGGGGCTTAATTTTTTTGTGGGAGCAGATTGCCCCCCTTTTTTTTCAGTTGAGAGTGGAATGTGGGGTAGGGGAAGTAGGTATATTTGGGGAGGTAGGTTGGGGAGGTAAACAGACAAGACAAACAAGATGCATATAGGGGCGGAATATGACACATGGGGTGGGTGAACACCATTGACGGGGAAGGGTGTTTGGAAATCGCAAGCCCATGAGCTCACAGATGGCAACAGTGGAACTGAGATCCACACCCATGGGCAGTCACCACTGCGCCTTCACAGCCCGGAGGATGGCTGTGCTGGGGGCTGTGTAGGAGGGGCTGGCTCACCCGTGAGTCGTGCCACTCTTACCTCGAGCTGGCGTTGAGGATCAGCGACTGAATGCTCAATCTCCCTACGCACCACAGCCCGGACCATTCAGAGGGTGATAGGTGGTCCTCCTCCAGCCACGCTTGCATGGGGGGGGGGCGAGCCCCATCCCCTGCAGCGCTTCCACCCGAAGGTGGCACAGGACCAATGGAGGAGGAGGTCCCAGGCAGGGCACCGGAACTGCTGGTGCCAGGTGCCATCGCCAGCTGAGGTGGGACAGGTGGGCCCGCTGGGACCGGCCTTCCCATATGTTCTATGTTAAGGAGGATTTAATGACAATATGGGTTAGTAATAGCCAACAGCATTCCAATTTAGTTGTAACAGCATACAGTAGTATTCCCATTAACCCAAAACACCAGCATTCCAACAGTTGAACAGCAAGCATAACACATGCATATATAGAACAACAGTGGATATTCCAACAGCATGCAGGATTGATTGGTGGCAACAGGCCACCAGGATTGTGGTATGTGAACAGGGCACATGCATCAAAGTAAATGCAGATATTTATCAAACAATAGGACATGTGTCCCAACAAATGTTATGAGATTAGACATACCCATTGAGGTGTGGAATTGCATTGTTTATGCACATACAGTAGGTTGTAAAAAGATACCTCCGTTAACAACATTCCTATTGACTGCGGTTATATATCCCCTACATGTATTATTACACTGGGCAATGTCTGTTAAATTTTAAAATGGGTTTTGCTAGTTCTTGATATACCTGACCTGTATCTGACATACAAACTGTCCTGGATGCAGATGTTACTGCTACATATTTATATTTTTCATTTATATTTATGTATCTACATATCTGGATGTGTTCATGTGACATTATCAGGTATATGTTAACAGCCCCCTACATTTCTAGCAGCATACTGACATTTCTGGGGAACACATTAACAAGCTACTCATGTGCCAGATTAACCTTTACATGCCGGCCATTAACTGACAGTTGAGGACTGTATATATGCTTAACAGCTACTGGCACTCCCTTCATCCACTTTTTATGGGCCTACCCATGTGTGGATTGACTGCACTTAATACAACAGTACTATTTCTATTATGCAAGGGTACAACAACATATCACAGAAAGTGACACGGACACACTCCAGGAATTATACCTTTATTAATTACATTACACACTTTTCTAGTGGCTCTCTCAATTATTTGATATATCAGTGCATGCAGAGGTCTTTTATTCAATACTTTTTATACATTTATTAATGGGTTACAACATCTTTTCACACTGTCTCACTTATTTTATATAACAGTACATGCAGAGAAGTTATTCCACACTTTTTATACCTTTATTAATGGGTTACAACACCTTTTCATGCTGCCTCACTTATTTTATATGACAGTACATGCAGAAAAGTTATTCCACACTTTTTATACCTTTAATAATAGGTTACAACACTCTTTTTCAGGCTCTCTCACTTCTTTTATATGACTACACATGCAGAATATTTACTAACCTGCCTGGTGGCGCAGCTTTGGCAGCCTATCTGCATAGGCTTGCTGATTCGCAGCATGGACACCTGCAGCTGTGAAGTAAATGAAGGGATATTGAGACATACCTATCCATAATATAGACTACAATAGCAATTCCTACATACTTCATTCCATGGCTACATACTCAGTAGTGGGGCATTTGGCATTCCATGGACCTCCTGTATCCAGTGGTTCAGTTGGTCCTCCTTGCGTCTCTTCAGGTCTGCATGGTGGTGTCTGACCTGCTCACCAGTCTGAGGGACACCTGTGGCACTGGTGAGATCATGTGCTAAATGGTTCCAGGCTTCCGCTTTGTACTCCGTGCCCTGGAACTGGCCCTGCAGGAGTCTTGCATCGTGACGATGGATGAGGAGCCAAACCATGTATTTTGACTCCACAATGCCCCACCGTTGCACTTGAAAACAAGAGCCCTCTCCAGCACCGGCCATACTGTCTGCAGATGGGAGCTACAACCAGTTATGGCAATTATTCCCACCTATAGAGCTTAAATATGCCTCATTTCCCGCACTTATTTGTGATTGGCCATTTTTGAAATATCTCAGCTAAGAGCAAACCTGCTTAGCAATGGGTAAGCTTCCATTGATATATATGAGTGTGTTGGAAATGCATCCATATTTAAAGATGTCATGGCTTAGTGGTTTAGTACTGTGATTATGGTGCACAGTATCCCGGGTTCGAGGCCTGCTATTGCTTTTTATTTTACTACTGGCCAGACCAGCTTGGAGGTGTGGCTTTGTTTAGCCGACTTTGCTCAGCTTTGCCCAACATTGCTCGACGTTGCTCTACGCTGTCCAACGTTGCCTGATGTTGCGCTAGGTAGCGCGGTGCACAGCACCGCGCAAACATGTTTTGTTTGCGCTAGTTGGCGTGATGCGCAGCTCCGCGCAAAACTATTGTGCTAGTTATAGCAGTGCTCAGCTATGAGCAATTGTACTTAACTGTGCTTACTACTAGTAAACTTTGCTTAGTAGTGCTTCACATTGCTTACGATACGTTACTTATGAATTTATCAGTATGCATGACCATTCCACATTTTATATATATATATATATATATATATATATATATATATATATATATATATATATATATTAAATATCGTTCACTAACACATAGGCCATTTCAATGCATTTTACTGAGATTTAAAAGGTAAATGTCAGGTATTCTATTTATGCACACATTTCCGACAGAAAATAGGTAGGGGAGTGGTGGGACTCGAACCGGGAATGCCTCCTCTTTGTGTGAGGTCTCTACCACTACACTATTGCCATTTGGCTTAATTTGCATATAAATAGTTTATTATACTCTTCGATGTCTATACTGCTACCTGTAGATAAGCAATGGGCAAACCCGCGCATACACGCGCAAATAAGGGCAGCTATATCGAGAATAATAAAAAAAAGGAAACCTTTACATTTTACACTTGTACGGGGATTTAGAATGTGGGGGAGTGTAGTGTTGTGTATGTGGACATTTGAGCATACTCGCTCATTTCTGTTGACATTTGCAGTTTAGGCACTTGCAGGGGCATGGATATTTGGACTGCTCGGCAGTCTGACACGCCCCCTGCACTCGTGCATGGTCCGTGTAAGCCTTAGAGTTGAGTCAGCATGCCCTCCTGAATATGCATGACACGCTGACATCATACCCTTACACTGCAGTGTCCGTGTAAGACTTAGTTAGTCTTACACGGTGGATCAGTGAATCCCGGCCTATGTATGTATTTGTTAGTGGAGGTTGAGTTGCTCCAGTCAGTTGTGAGGTAATTGTAATTCCATAGATTTATAACTTATAAGATAAGCAATGCACATAAGATCAGACCTGTTTGTTGCTTTATGCAAAACCAGATGGTGAAAAATATTACTTGCCAGCAAAACAATACTATACTTTATAGTGATTAATGGAGGAGAAAATGAGATCCTGAAGTACATAGATATCAAAAGCACTTCTGCATTAGTAAATTTTGAGGTTAAGTCCACTAAAAGTTGCGTAAATAAACGAGTAGCACACTATGGCTGTCCTGGAGGTGGACATTTTGAATAAAAACGATTTACTTTCAAGGAGTCTCAAGAAATCAATATATTTAACAATTAAATACTGACCCTGGATCAAATTCAGAGGAATATTCCAAGGAAGATAATCATGAAATAAGTAGGAAATCTCGGTGAATTTGACAAAATGGTTGACGAAATGAGTAAAGAAAGGAATAGCCTCATTAAGAGAAGCCACCATACTAAATTCTTGAAAAAGGAAGTGAATCAAACCATAAAAAGACTATGTAGTGGTGACATGTTGCCCTGTTTAGAAACTGAGGATATATTGTAGGTTAAAATGTAGAGCACATGGTTAACATTAGTTGAGATTTTGCAGTTTCCTCAACAGAAACATTTCCATGTTAGAATAACAATCAGATAAATCTGGTTCTTGCTGCCAAGTAACAAGCTGAATATTGTTGAGGAATAACCAAGTTCTTGTTACAAAATTAATAAGATGCTCACTGACATGACAAAAAGTTAGCTGAACAATATCAGGTTAATTGTCACTGTTTTTCAAACAAGGCAGTCTCTAAATGTTTTAGATGTGCTGCTTGTCTTTTAAAAATAAACTGTTGTTTTGTTCAATCAGAAATGCAATGTAAATATCTTATAATCTGTGCAGTGACTGTAATGCAAATGATGTTATTTACGTAGCTGGCTGTACCTGTAAAGTTTTATATATAAGTTGAACAGGGTGGCGCAGTGGTGCAGCAGTTAGCATTGTCACCTCACAGCAAACGGTTCTCCAGTTCAATTCTTGGCCGGGGTGACTTATGTGCAGAGTCTGCATGTCCTCCCTGCATTCACATGGGTTTTCTCCCACATTCCAAAGACATGCATCTGGAGTGTTTCTCCCTGGGCTTCTGTTGAAAATGGGCTCTTTCCCAGTAAATCAATAATAATGACGACTCGATGTTGAGAATTTTAGAACACATAAGGGATGCTAAAAAGATGCATTAAACAATCTCATTAGTCATCATAACACAGAGGAAAGCCATGCTTAGATTTTTTTTTCTTTTTCCATTTTAGCTGCTGTTAACAAAACTCTCCCATGTAATAATGTTTCTGTTTATTTTGTTGCATCTGGAAATGATATAGCAATGCAAGAAGAATGCGTATCCTGAAAGTATACTGAATGATATAATTTCAATTAGAAAAACAAGCAGGCCTGCATCCTGATTTTTTATGAACAAAACTGTTTTCTGAATTGATTATATTGCATTTATTTTTAGAACATGTAAGGGATGTTAAAAGATACAATTAACAATTAGTCATCATAGCACAGAGAAAAGTTATGCTTAAAATTTAATTGATTTCATGACTTGGCAGTGAATTTAATGACAATTTTTTATTAGATCAAGTTAATGTTTAAGCAGAATGAGGTTAAAAGCACAATTTTATGAATGAAACAGATTGTAGTCACATAAATTTGATTTTAATGATTGACAGTGTTATCATATGGCCGTGAAACATTTTATGAGTAGGGTAGATTAATAAAATTTATGTTTTGCTTTGTGGCATTTACTTTTCAGGTAGTTTCATGTTTTTGGTTTACTCAAACAGAAACTGCAGTTATAGCACATTTTATTTGGAATCACAAATAAAAATTATTCCAAGGGGTAATTCATGAGAGTAATAATATTTTCTCTTGTCTTAATCAAATTTATAATCCGCTGGATTAGAAGCAGGAAAGAGTATGCATGTAAATGGTCTTTGCCCTTTTTTCCTGTTTATGCAACTGTGGAGTTAGTACATTTAAGTAAGGGGGTATAGAGTTACAGGAATATTTGCCTCTCTGCAAAAGTATTGCTTTTCATATTTCTTTATTGTTTTAATTTATACTACATTGTTTAGCCTGTGATGTTTTGATTTTTTTTTCATTGCTAAGGGAGGCATTCTCATATGCTTTAATGCCATAACATGAACCCTGATTACTTTAATAAATGACTTTCTGCTCTTTAGTGCTGCTATTTCTTTTAGTTTTGTTGCATGCAGTTTTGCATCTGTGCACCTATTAGCCACTTAGGATTACTAGAACTTAATAACTTTTCAGTACAACTGTCAAGGAGGTCATATCTAACCACAAATCTAAATCAGTTACTACTGTTAGCTGGCAATGTTAAATGTACTGCTAGCCCAAAAACTGTATATTTAGTACACATCTTCACCATGAAATTTCACACCCATGGTCTGCTTCACAATGTGCCATTATATTTAGCTTTATGAATGCAGGTAACTTTTGCAAGAAGCCAGAAGAAGTGCGGTGTATATATTTCAAATCACTCTCCAATATTTTACTTTTTACAAAGATAAGCTGGAACCTACTCTTTGCAACTATCCAAGAGTACTTAATAGCATATCAGATTTTCAGGTCTGATTGTTCTGAACTTAGAGATGGAGATAGTGGTCTGCTGTTGTTAAATAATCATTTATCCTTCTCTTGGCCTTCTTCTCCCTAATGCAAGAATAGGAGTCTATCTAATAACTGGTTACTGATTGGCTTGCCAAACTAATTATATCTTTTGTATACCTCCCTGCACCTGGTACTGCACATAGGTTAGATGCATTATTGCCCATGCTTAGGATTATTCTTAACTTAGAAACTAGTACAGGAAGGTGTCGACCAAAACTAATAAACAACAAAAAGACACCAAAGGAACACAGGCAGCAAAAAAACAATAGCAAGTCTCTCCAAATTAGCAAACCGCTGAACAAAAAACGCCACCACACAGTATCCTTAACGCTTTAATCTAAGTCCGCTAATTAAAAATCAATTAAACAGTTAAATCAATTAAAATAATTTAAACAATTCAGCATGTCAAATATAAATAAACAACATTCAAAAAAAGTGCAAAGCATGTTGTATGCAATCACAATAATCATGTTGTACCATACAGTATCACAAAAAATTTATGTAAAACATGATTTAAAATATCAACACTAAAAATGTATATTAATATAAAACATATGTGGCTAAAAATGTATACATAGCAAGAGTGTTACAAAATTCATAATTTAGCTGCTCTCAGTTTGAGTATTGGTGCAAGGGAAACCATATCATTAAGGCCTGGGGGCTTAGTTGATTCTAATACAATTTGCCAAAAAAGCTCCCTGTATTCAACCCTGGTCTCCCACATACCACCCCTAGGATCACACTGTACCACTTCCAACACAAAAAATTGGAATTTGGATTTAGTGCAAAGGCAGGAGTGTTTGTAAAGTGCATTGCTTTCTTTCTTCGTTCTAATCTCATACAAGTGCTCATAAATACGTTGTTTGAGCTTTCTTTCACTCTTTCCTATGTAGAATGAGCCACAAACCATGCATACTGCCAAATAAATAATACTGTTGGTATTACAACTGGCAAAAGAATTTAAAAACAGTCTCTTGTCCCTTTCCCTCAAAAAATAACTATCTCCAACTAACAAATATGGGCAATATTTACATGCACCACATTTAACCAAACCTTTCTTATTAGAAGATGTGCAAAGTTTTGAATCCATATAACCATTTTCCAAATAGTTTTTGATTGTTTTCCCTTTTCTATAAACAAATTTCAGTTTATCAGAAAAAATACTGTTTAAATCAGAAATTTTTGAAAAATTCTCCCATTCCCTTTCCATAATTCTTCTGATAGAGGCTGATTGTCCATCAAAAGTGGTTACCATACTATTGGTATAACTGTCTCCGACTTGGGACTTTTTCGATGAACTCACTAGCACACAGCCACTGCCCAATATCGGAGCAAATCTAGAATTTCTGGCCAAAGAAACTTCTTTGTAAACTTCATCTATAAGTTCATCTGGATAACCTCTATTCTGAAACTGAACCCTTAACCACTTACACTCCTTAAAAAAATCTGCATCTTCAGAAGACATTCTACTGATTCTGACAAATTGCCCCTTAAGTACTGCTCTTTTTTGAGAAAAAGGGTGTGAGCTAGTAAAATGGAGATATGAATTCGAGAATGTTTCCTTCCTGAATACTTTTGAAACAAAATGTTTATCCATTTTAGTGATAGTAATGTCTAAATAATTCAAAGTGTCACTATCAAATTTGTAGGTAAACTTCAAAAAGGTTGTGGTACTACTAAGATAGTTAACCATATCACCAAAAGAGGCTTCATCCCCTCTCCATAAAAAACAAAGGTCATCTAGGAATCTACCATAGAGTAACCATTTCTCCTTATAAATCAAATTCAACAAGAAGTTGTTCTCCCAATATGCCATGATGATATTAGCATAGGTGGGGGCACAAGGGGCCCCCATAGCTAAACCCCTCACTTGTTTATAGTATTCTCCAGAAAAATAAATAAAGTTGTATTTTAGTATAATGTCCATAAGAACCAACACTGTTCTGAATTCATTGTTAGTAAGCCCGTTGAAATCAACAAGCATTTCTTCAAACCATTCCAAACCAGTTTCATGGGGTATACTTGTAAAAAGATCCACCACATCCATTGTTCCAAAAGAAAGTTCAGTGGAACATAAGGAATGTTCTAATTTTCCAAGTAAATCCCAAGAATCTTTTAGGATGTTCTGATTTAAGGAAACTATTTTTTTAATTTTCATATCTACGTATTTAGCCAAGGGTGCTGTGACCGAACTTTCTGCGGCCACCATTGCTCTTAGTGGTGGATCGTTAACATCTTTATGTATTTTTGGTATACCAAAAATCACAGGCACCCTTGGCTTATCAACGTGTAAATATCTATAAGTAGCTTGGTCTATAAGGCCTTCCCTAAGTAAGTAATTTAAGAGCAAATAAATCTTCTTGTAAGCTATATTTATTTCGTTTATAGAAACTCTAACATATTTGTCTGAGTTATTAAGGATTTCCAACATTTTATCCTCATATAACATTTGATCCATAAATACAACCCCCCCTCCTTTGTCAGGTTTCATCACCCAGAGAGTCCTATCCTTACTAATGACATCCAAAGTGTTTTTCTCTTCTAGTGTTAGATTGTAATTCACATAATTATGTGCAAGTATTTTTCTGAAGGTGTGTTCTAGGACATTTCCCAGGTTTTTAAGCTGAGGGTGTATCGGGGGGTTGAATGTACTTCTCCGCCTTAAACTATTAGTTTGGTTACAAACATTGTTGTCCTGAAATATCAGTTCCAAATTCCTGTTCCTAATAAATAATTTCAAATCTATCAATAAATTAAACATATTTGTCCTATTCGTAGGTATAAACCCAAAGCCTTTAGAAAACAGGTTGAATGTAACATCATTAACTGAAAAAGAAGAATAATTGTAAATAGAAAAATCACCACGAGTCCATTTAAAACCTGTATTCTTGATTTGATTAATTAATTCCACTTGACTGGATTCCTCATTTGAGGTCTCCTTTGATTTTCCTGATAGTTTTTTGAATGAGGATCAGTGTTATTTTTAGACCTGAGTCTCTCAGATCTTCTAAGGAGAGGAAATTCACTATCAAAATTCTCCTCACCAAAATATACTTCATCCTTGTCTTGAATTTCTGGTTGATAACTTGTGAAATTCTTACCCCTGATTTTTGGTTTGGGGTAGTGAGTTTTAGTCCTATACTCGTGGAGGTCTCTTTCTATTTTATTAAATTTCCTGTTTTGAACCTCAAAACATTTAACTTCAACATTTTTCAGTAATTTAAAGTATTTTGCTTTCTCTTCCTCAACAGTGTAAACAAGGTCAGTAGTAATACTGTGATTAAGTTGTTCTATTTTCACATATAATCTATCAATTTCAAGTTCATTGTTTTTAATAATAGCCCTCATAACGTCCACCCCACATTTTTCAAAGGCTATTAACAAATCACTATGAAACTCACTGCCTTCAATTACATTATTGGGATACTTACAAATCCTAAGGCCCTTTGGCACAATATTCAGTGACAAACAGTGTTTTAAATAGGAATTGTCCATTTGCAACATTTTTAATTTATATAAAAAATAATCAAGGTCTTCCAGCATAGTTTTGTATGTCCCATTATTTGCAGTTACAGTCGTTTTCTTTTGAAAATCAAATTTAGCATTGAAAATGTCTGCAAAAAGTTTTTTGGTACCTGTAGATCTATTGTAGTTAGTCATTGTCTGATTGGGGGCAGGAGCACAAGGACTGCCAGTATTAATAAAAGATCCACCTTCGTGATTAACACTATCGAAAAGTCTGGGTATATCGCAAGAACTGTTCTGGACATCATTATTGGTTTCTGAAGTCCGTTTGCGAGTTTGATGCACCGATTCTCCTCTACCATTACTCTGAAGCATTTTTTCTGCTTCCTGGTTGTCTCAGGGAGGTAGCGACGATAGCAACGTGGACATCGATTGGCTCAAAGGAGTCAGCAGACCCACAAGCTGTGTCAGCTGCCCTACTAGCTTACGTAGTTCTCCTACTTCGGAGCTTCGTTGAAGGCTTCCAGAATTAGAGCTGCCCGTGAGATCCATCCAAAAAACCAAGAAACTAGTACAGGAAGGTGTCGACCAAAACTAATAAACAACAACAAGACACCAAAGGAACACAGGCAGCAAACAAACAATAGCAAGTCTCTCCAAATTAGCAAACTGCTGAACAACAAAAGCAGCCCACACATATCATAGCAGCTTAAAATCCAAGTCTGTTTTAGTCCAACCACTTCATCAGAAATAAATAACACAAAGTACCCCTCTTATATTCTAGCTCTATATAAAAAATTAAATAAACAGTTAAATCAATTAAAATAATTTAAACAATTCAGCATGTACATTTTTAGCCACATATGTTTTATATTAATATACATTTTTAGTGTTGATATTTTAAATCATGTTTTACATATATTTTTTGTGATACTGTATGGTACAACATGATTATTATGATTGCATACAACATGCTTTTCACTTTTTTTGAATGTTGTTTATTTATATTTGACATGCTGAATTGTTTAAATTATTTTAATTGATTTAACTGTTTAATTGATTTTTAATTAGAGCTAGTATATAAGAGGTGAAGTCTGGGTACTTTGTGTTATTTATTTCTGATGAAGTGGTTGACGAAAACGGACTTGGATTAAAGCGTTAAGGATACTGTGTGGTGGCGTTTTTTGTTCAGCAGTTTGCTAATTTGGAGAGACTTGCTATCGTTTGTTTGCTGCCTGTGTTCCTTTGGTGTCTTTTTGTTGTTTATTATTCTTAACTTAACATACTGGTATCACAGATCAGTACCTCATAAACCCATAAATACTTTATCTGATCACAGATTTACAAAAAAATTGTTTCTAAACCAAGATCAAATAGTTTTTCAACAAGTAATGATATATTATGGGCAACTATGCCTTCTAGAATCCATAGCAACAAGATTCTGCCTCCTCCTGTAAATGAGTATGTACCACAAACACTTTACTGCTTTTGTAAATTAGAAAAATTACCACCATGAACAATTATCCTTAGAACTAGACTGGACATCCAACACATATCCATTAATATCTGCATTGTGCAATATGGACTGGTGCCCAATTTTTTTATAATGTCTCATCTGAAGAAGGTTGTAACTTCTTTACAAATATAATCACTGACTTTAATGCAGTACACTGAGCATCATGATTATGCTCCAAAAATGTGAAAAGATAAACTTAAGCACCTTTTGACATCCAAAAGGTGCTTAACAATCTTTAGTCAAGCTCCTGTAAGAACTGTTAAGATTGGGTTTAGGGATGAACAGGAGACAGTGTTGACCAGCAAAGAACAGTAGCAAAAAGCAAACCAGCTTTAAAAGCAGTTATAACTTCATTCTGTCACATTTATAAACATAAAAAAATGACAGAAGTATATCTAACAGCTTTTAAAGCTGTTCTTGCATGAAAAGGTACTTAATTTCTGCCTGCTGTCTGTCTTGAATAACTAAGTGTTTTGACAGATTTCAAGGGCTTTAAAAGCCAGTAAAACACATCATAGGCCCAAACATTTTTTAACTGGAGGTACATGGAGCAGATAAAAATCTATGCACTGCAAAGAATTATGATGGGATTTCTCTGATCATCATCCTTATGTGTTCTTGATATGAATGCCAAGGTTCACTTCTTGAGCTAATTTCTTGGTATCCATGTCTTGAACACATAATAAGTTAGTTATGATCAGAGACCTGATCATAATCCTCTATAATAAATATTACTTCCTGGCCACTAGGACATTGAAAGATGTTGAAGAAGGGGCATTTCTTGACACCTGTGCAGCATGTAAAAGCCAAAACAAACATTGTCACTGCAACATTACTGTGTCAACCAATGTCACTTCTGCCTACAAATCAGCCATCTGTAGTTATGATTGCCCACCCATTCATCCTGGTTATGCTTAAAGAGGAAGTCTGTTCCACAAAAGAGGGATTCCCTGGGAGAAATGTCTATCTCATCAACAGGTCTTATTTATATTTCAGTGAAAATTTATATCTCTTGAGTGGGTGTTTACAGTGTTTAAGGTGTTATTTGTTTTGTGGATGTGCAGAAGTTCACATTAGACTGGATTCTTTGAGGCTGTGTGGGCTAGACAGAGGTCCCCTCTCAAGAGTCTGTAGGAAACAGAATAAAGAGACACAGATAGAGAAAGAAATACATGCCCTTGATTGTCCTGATGAGGAAAATGCTGCAGTCTCTCAAGTTGTATTATATGCTTAAAGAAATAGATGTCAAAGGGAGCAGTATACTCTATTATGGACCTAATCAGGTAGCAGAACCGATGAAGGATAACATCGCTGGACCATGAAGGTATACCCCTATTGATCGGTCTGACCAGATAAAAGGATGCCTGAATGGCAGAGGAGATACACTGATCAAAGGATACTTCATTATTATTGAAAGTACCCAGGTCCCTAAAGACCAAGTCAAATTTCAAGGGGGTGTCCCCTTATGTGGTAGGTTAATGGATGCTCTTGTTTGCTGAAGGACACACTGCTGCATTTCTCAGTATTTAGTTCAACACAATGGTCCAGATACCATTTTTTGAGTGCTTTAAGCCCTCCTGGAGAGTCTTGAAGTCAGATGAAGAGTTTATTGTCAAGATTTGCTTTAGCAAGTCCCAAAATGCTGGGGTCTAATGGCCAAAAAATGAACTTATATATACTAAGTCCAAGATGGCCATTTCTCAGACTATTCCCTTTTCTCCAAGGAGTAGCAATCATGGGGAATTAGTTTATAGATGTTTGTGATATGTGTGTGTGTGTGTGTGGGGGGCAGATGGCAAGTCTCCCTGCAAAAAAAAGTTTAAAGGAGAAGAGCTATGTTCAATATTTGATCTTCTCCTGCATTTTTAGTCCTTTGTATTTGGCATGTTGGCACTCGGTCTTACGAGTGCCAGTATTTTAATAGCAAGTTATCTATGACCACTTCAAGTCTGCAATCATCTGCAAACTTAGTCAGCCACAGGGCCTTGATGTCAGCCTTGCCATCAGAGAAATAAATCCTAAAGAAAAATGTTCCTGAGACTTATCCTTAGGGGACACTACTACTGACTACACTTTTCAATGAGATTGTGCCATTAACACTAATAGATTGGGTTCTGTCAGTAAGTCAGTTTGTTATCCAATAGGTAACAAAAAGGTTTATATTTAGTTTGGCGAGTTTATTGATAATGCCAGAATATGGAATATATCAAAGCCCTTTGCTGGGTCCAGGTAGGGAATGTGAACTAATTTGTTTGCATCCAGTGCATCAGTGAGCTGTTCAAAGAAGTCCAGCAAGTTCAGAAAGGAAGAACTGCCTTTAACAAACCTAAACTGGCTTGAGTCCAGTGCTTGTAGACTGCCTATAGCCTTGTTAATACGTTCCATAATGATGTGTTCCATTGCTTTACCAATGATGCTGGTGAAGCTTATAGGTCTATAATATTCACAGTCCATAATAGGATCCCCTTGTGGAGTAGGATAACTACAGTGGTTCTTCATACCTCTGGCACAAATCCAGTGGAGATGCTAAGATTAAATAGATTTAGTAATGAGTCTGCAAGACAGCGACTGTTACTTTTAAGGAAGCAACCTGGCATATTATCAGGACCCATGGAGTGCTTTTGGCCTTGGAGAGAACATTCAGAAGTTGGTCAGAAGTGATCAGAGGGGGGAGCATGTTCAGGCTAATATGTTAATATGCTGTAGAAAGTGTGTGGTGGTTGTAGGAGTAAAGATCGAGTTAAATGTGTCTACCAGTATGTTGACTATGTCCTCCAGTAAATAATATGTGGTGTTATGTATTAGCTTTGTGCAATGCTAGGAATTAGGTCTAACATTTCTGATATAGCTAAAGAAACATTTCTGGTAGTCCTTAGCATGGGTGGTAATGTTCACTTCATACTTATTTTTGAAGGATTTGATTGCTTCTGAGTTCCTTATCCTCTAGATGATTGTGCATTAAGTTTGCACATATGGGCTAAGAGTTTCTACCTCTTATTGTATAGTTTGTTTATACTACAGTTACACCATTTGGGTTTATTCCTGAACTTGGCATTATATGTGTGCCTTATGGGGGCTTATACTTCAATGCATGCTCTGAGGTGGACATATGAGTTATCTTCAGCTGTGGTAGCATGCATATGCGGTCATTGAGGTGAGGAGGGAGATGAAATTTCAACAAGTCATCCTTTAACTGGAGTTGGTTTGCTTTAGAGTAGCGTCTAAAGACAGAAGAGTTTTGTGGCAGGTCTGATTTTATCTTAACATGGAATGTTACTGAATGGTGATCAGATGTGACCAGTATTGTGGTAACTGAAGGTGTTGAGCATGGTGGGGGGGATATTTTGGTGAGAACAAGATTGAATAATTTAGTAACCCTAGTTGAGATTAAGCCTAGTTGGTCCAAGGAACTGACATTATTGAAGTCCAGAAATCTTTGTGCATACATATTAATGGTAGTGTAAGTTTACTAGTTAGTGGATGAATAGTTAAAATCACACACAAGAATAATGTTGAGTTCAATAGGGAGGGATGCCAATTTGTTTAGATATGTATTGTGGGCCGCAGTTAACATGAAGGGGGTTCAGTAGTTTGCTGTGAAATGGTATGGAGTTTTATTTCCTGTGAGTTTCAAATGCTGTCCTATGTGATTACATTTAGCTTATTTGGACTAGCTCTTAAACACCTTACAATGAGAGCTTTATCCTCAGTAATACCTAACAGAAAGTCTTTTTATTTATCTAGTCCACCTGACCTGCCTGATGTCGTCACTACTTTTTTCCAATTGGTCCATTTATTCCATTTAAATAAATAAAAAATTAAAAATTAAAATATTTTGCAACCTTCCAGGTTTATTTTTGTTTCTTTAGGAAATGGCATGGAGTTGAGGTTATCTGGATTGGGGGTTAGGGACTATTCTGAAAGGCATTTTATTGGTGCTGCGGTAGCGCTGTCGCCTCACAGTAAGACGTTGTCCCGTTCGATTCACAGCTAGAGCATCTTCTGTGTAGAGACATACATGAATGGGCGTACCTTCATTGAAGGTTGTGCATCAGAGCTGGCAACTCGGCATGTAAAAATCTACTGCTAATCATTAGCGGTCCGGAGTTCCGCTGTGGCGACCCCTAACCGGGAAAAGCCGAAAGACACAACAACAACTACAGACGTTTGGGAGTGACATAATAAATTATTATAGCATAGTTAATGGTGAAGGGCTCCTTGCTAAATATGGATCTCGTACTATTGCACGAAATCCTACCTAACCGAAACCAAAACAACCTAACACACTTTAGCGAAAGTGCTTTTCAATGAAAAAACACTTTCGCTAAACTGTGCAAAAAAAATAACAAAATTAAAATAAAAAGAAACATATTACTCACGTTTACGCAGGGGGGCAAACCCCCCTGCTTTTATATTCTCACTCTGAGATCACACTACAGTGGGGAAAAGGGAATATTCCCTTTTCCCCACTGTACTACAATCTCAACAATGGCCATTCCCCCACTTTTTTCTTTTTTTTAGCACACTTTTACAGAAGTGCTTTTTCAGTGAAAAGCTCTTTCGCGAATGTGTGCTCGGCCATTTCACATTCGGTGAAATGGCCATTCGATGAACAGTACAGATCCCATATATGTATGTATGTATATATATATATATATATATATATATATATATATATATATATATATATATATATATATAAACTATGATAATTGTTTGACCTGAGATTCTATCAAGTCCTCTTTAAAAATAAAATCTTTGCCTTAATAGGTAGGTGTATGTTGGAGTAGACTTCATCACAGCTATATATGCCTAGATAGTCTCCTAAAGGGACTTTGAGCTCATGATCTAACAACATTGTAATACAGACTGCTATTTCAATGAAACTGGGGATGTAGCAATGTGGTTTAGTTTACTACCATGCTTGTTAGTTATGGTTGCATCTTTTTATGGCTGCTTTGTTAAGTATGTGTGACTGCACTGAAGAACATGTCACTATAGTCTGGTTACAATGTCTATCAAAGGGAAAGATGGAAGCATGGCCACTATTTGATGTCACACATAGCTTTCTCTTTTAGCACAACATTTCTCAAAAACATTTCAGAATGGCCACTTGTCATTAATTATTATTCCATATGTACTGGTGTGGCAGTAAATGAAGAGTACATTTGAATGGATTAAGCATGCAGCTTCCAAGCAACTGAATGTGATCAGTAGTTAAGAAACATTTCAGCATGTGTAAAATTGTATAGCAAATTAGGGATTTTGTCTCAGTCTTCTACATTTCTTCTTAGCATGCAAGTTTTCTGTTACTAAGGTTACCCCTCTTTCATCTTTCCCAAATGAAGCCTCCATCCATTCAATTTGTTTTGAAAAAAAAATCTTGCTTGACAGGTAGCTATGTGTAAAAACTTGCATTTCTGCAATTTTTCTGCATTTGTCTATTAATATGCAAAATAAAATTTCAGCCTTTGGCCAAGATACAGCTCCTAGGAAATGGATATGGAACACTAATTGGTCAGACTATTCCAAAAAGTATGTCCTATCTATTATGATGGTCTGATAAAAAACTTCTCAAAAGCTATGGATTGTGTAGGTAGTGAGTGGTACCACAGCCTCTTTGTACTTGGCAACTAGAGCATGGAAATATCATACACACTAGGGAGTCTGCTGACTTCAAAGGAAAAAAAACATAAGGATGAACATCAGATGGCCAGCCTCTTGTGGTGTTTTGCTCTGATTAAGTGCTAATGAAATCCATCCCTGATGGCAGCACATATAAGTGTGCTCTAATCTGTCAGCATCACTGTCTATAATGTTCATACTCATTGGTTCATAGGTTCATAGGTGTTTACTAGGTTAACAACCACAAGGGCCATTTTAAGCCTAGCCATGCAACCCAAATCTCTGACAAGTTCTCATACCCTTGAAATGGTAAGCAGGGGTTTAGGAGATGATACATTTACAGGCTGCCTGTGTCCATTAAATTGTCAAACCAGGGATGAATCTCTTGTTCCTCATCCAGCTGTTCAAGTTACACTTGAATTGGGTTTGGGAGGAACTCTGCTTCACATGGATGGGGAGCCTATTCCATAGACGGGGTAGTATCTGGGATACATACCTATCTCTACAGCAGGTCCTATTTATATCACAGGCAAGGTTTAAGTCTTTAGAATAGGTAATTCTGGTACTGTTTGTTTTGTGGATATGCAGGAGATCCATCAGTGCAGGGTCTAACAATGCCTTGCATGCCAAGCATAAAAAAGCCTGTAGGAGACAGAACACAGGGATAGGGCCTTGAGGCGTTCTGCATAGGACATGTTACTTATGCCTGGTATTCTTTTAGTAAGGAACCTCTGTGGATGTTCCACTTGTTGAATGTGCCTGATTAGGTACATACAAAATGGGGCATTCTACTCAATGATAAGTCTGATTAATGCAGAATACAGTGGAACAATTATGTCCTTGGACCTAGATGCCATACCTTTGTTTATAAGTTGTACAACATAGAATGATTTTCTCACTACTGTAGACATGTGATAGACAAAGGCTAGATTACTGTCTATGTGTGTCCCCAAGTCCATGACAACTGGGTCAGCTCTTAGGGGTATGTTGTCAATATGACAGTTACCAGAGATGGTTGACTTTCTGAAGGATACTATTATGCATTTCTTGGCATTTAGTTTTAGTTCATGACTCTGACACTAGTTATGTATCTTTGTCAGCCCAACATTTGTTTTGGTGGGGAATTCTATGTCTGCTCCTAATTTGCAATCATCTACAAATTCAGTCAGCCAGAAGCCATTGACATTGGCCTCGATTTCAGAGAAGTAAATGCAAAAAAAGGAGTGGTCCCAGGATTAATCCCTAAGGAACTTCACTTGTGACTGACCTCTTTGTAGAGGTGGACTCCCCAATTCTAACTTTTTGGGTCCTGTCTGTAAGCCACCGGGTGACATAAGGGTTTATACCTACCCTCTGAGTTTGTCAACAGTGACTGTGTGAGATATTGTGTCAAATGCCTTGGCCAGGTCAAGGTAGGCAATGTGAACAGTTTTGCTGTCATCCATTTCTTTGGTGACCTTCTCAAAGAAGTCCACCAGGTTGAGGAGGCATGACCGGACGAAACCAAATTGGGTTGAGTTCAGTGCCTGGATGTTTCCTATGTCATTATTGATAATTTTTATGACAATTCTTTCCATGGCTTTGCATATGGGACTAGTGAGACTTATGTGTCTGTAGTTTCCAGGGTCTATACATGGCCCACCTTTGTGCAGAGGTATTACTGTTGCTGTTATCCATTTGTGAGGCACAAAGCTTCTTTGGAGGCTACAGTTAAATGGCAATTCCAGTGGCCCTGATAGGTCATGTTTGATGCTATTTAGAAGGCACACCAGGATATTGTCTGGTCTCATCGTTGAAGCATGCTTGGCTTTAGAGAAAGCATTAAGGACCTGTTCCCTAGTGATATTTGAGGGAGTTATATTTGGTGGTATTTCCTGAGAGAAAGTTAAGCAGGAGGGAAGGGTAAAGCTGGAGCTGAATTTGTTGGCCAGTAGGTTTTCTATATCTTCTGGCTCAGTACAGGTGGCTCCATTAACAATGAGCTCTACACACAATTCTGTATTGACTTTGACGTTGTGGACATAGCTAAAGAATGTTTTGTGGTTGTCCTTGGTTTGGGATGACAAATTTACCTCATATTTGGCTTTGGTAGACTTTCTTTGTCCTCTGAGTTGTTTGCAAAGTTTGATGAGAGTGCTTTTATCCTGCTGAGTGCTACACCACCTAATTTTTGCCATGATTTTCTTCCTTCTGATATACAGCCTATTGATGTGATTCCACCAAGGTGGCTTGTTTTTTGAGTTAGTTCTGTACCTCTTCATGTTGGGTACAGCTGCCTCTATGCAGCTATTAACATGCTTGTATAGGGATTCTGTGAACATTTCCACATAGGCAGCAGTGTTCTCAGGGTTTATGGGGGCTTGAAATTTTGCCAGGTTATCACTTAGTAGTAGGAAGTTAGCCTTAGAGTAGTTCCTGAATATCCCAGGGTTAGCTGGGGATCCAGGTTTTATTTTTACTTCAAATGAGATCATTTTGTAGTCTGACCTTACTAGAGAAGACGATACACTGGGGGGGGGGGGGGTAGCACTTTCCCATATTAATGAGGGCCAGATCCAGTATGTTTGCACCCCTGGTAGGTGTACTGACAATCTGATCCAAGGATTTTCTGTTTACAAAATCCAAGAATCTATGTGTCTATACATTTGGTGTTGTATATGTTTCCCAGTTAATGTGATAATTAAAGTCACCCATGAATATGGTATTGGGTTGGATTGTGAGTGTTTCGAATAAGTTTAAATACATGTTATGGGTTTCCTGGGTCATAGAGGGCGGGGTTATAGCTTGCAAGGAAGTGGTATCGGATTTTGATTTTTAGCCTTGGGATATTTTTATTTTTGATTATTTGTGCTCAGTAAACATCTGACTCAGTAAAGGTATCATTTGATTTCATCTCTGAGATTGTCAGAGAAAATATACAATTACTTTGTGCTTAGTAGAACTCTGAGTCTAAAATGTTTGAACCATCCAGTCACAAAAAGCCCACTGTTTTTAAAGCATAAATTAGCTAAAGTGTGCCCTTTGCAGCTGTTTCATGGTATCAGTATAGCTGTCTCTGTTAGATGTATTATGTGTAATTGGAGTAAGTTCCTGAGTTCCAAATAACACTTTTTTATATAAATGTAAACAAATGGGAGGGTGCACAATGACAGCTACTCCGAATGGCTCTTGGCCCAGTACTTACCCGTGTATGTCCAGAATATGGGGGAGTAAATGGACTGAGTCAGATGAGGAGATGCTTGATGGTCAGCAAGCATGGGAGCAAAACAATACAGAAAAAAAATAGCCAAGATGACTGTAGGTAAGGGTATATAAATGCACAGAGTGCTCAGGTGAGAGAGAGAGGAGAGAGAACAAAGAAACTTGCAGCACAGAAACAAGGGTGAGTAATTAATGTTATTTCATAGATATGAACATTCTCAGTATCTCCATTACCAGCTTGGTGGCTATGGGCTTTCTGAGGCAATGTAGAAATTGCCTCATGTTTACTGGCAAACAATTAATTCTTAAACAAACTGATATGGTATGTGAGAGATATATTTACACAGTGTCACTAGACCCAAAGCTCTCACATAAAAGCACTCATAATTTCAGTCAGGTTGTCAGTAGCATACAAGCTGCACCCATCACACAGAGTTCAAAGCAGACACATAGACCCACTTATGCTAAGGCACTTAAATGTAACCTTACTAAACCCCAAAGACCACCTAGATGAAGTACAAATAACACATACCCGCAGCAGCCCCAAATGCACTCTTTCAAAACAACACCCACATCAATACATACAGCCACACATCATGGAGCCTGTACTTCTAAGTCCATAAAGCAAGCCACCACACAATCCAACATTCTGGTAATTGGAGACTCCATTGTGAGACACACTGATGTCCCTGTCACCACACTGGGTAAGGGAAAGTCATGGTCAATTGCTTAGCAGGGTCAAGGATCTGCCACATTCTGCACACACACACACACACACACACACAAGTCATTAAATCACAAGTACCAGTATGACTCAGTCATAGTCCATGTAGGTGTAAATGACCTGAAATGTACCTCCCTAGACTATATGAAGACAGACATCATAAAACTCTCAGAATATGTGTCCCAGGCTGATATGAGCCCAGTACTGAGCAACATTTTATTTTCTCCAAGGATGATGCCACAATACAAACAGAATATGACTGATATGACTGACTTTAATAATTAGCTTAGTTTCTGGTATCATTCTACTGGGGTGCAATACTTGTCAGCATGGAAGAAGATGCTCAACAGACCACTCTGCTTTGCCAGGGATAAGTCTGCATCTCTCCCCTTTAGGCTTTTGAATATTAGCTTAAACATCTAAACGTGTTACTGTTTAATACTAGTACTCTAGGCAAAAAACTCCACTTCCTCCAAGCTGTCCTCATCCTACAGAATGCTGACATCTGTGCAGTCACTGAAACATGGTTTAAAGCCTTGGAGAGCACACCAGCAGTGCAAGGCTATAATGCCTTCCACACATTTAGACCATCTACTACACAGACAGGGACTAAAGTTGGAGATGTCTCGATTTACATAAAAAATAAATATACCTCAAGGTTGGTCAAACAGGGCAATGCACTTGAGCGTCTCCACATTCAAATCACCATAGGCAAAATCCTACACCACTTCCTTGCTAGCTATACGTCCTCTTCTATGACCCAGGAAACCCATAACATCTTTTTAAACACCCCAAAGATTTGATCCAGTAGTAAGGGACCTGGAAACATATGCAGACAGCAGTCCGGCCTTTGTCACCCTACATGTGGCAAAGACAGTAAGAAAACCATTCTGTGTCACCCAGCTTACAGGTAAAACAATGGCATCCAGGTCCAAGGAAGTTATAGTACCACTCTACTTGGCCCTTATCAGACTTATCATTGCATACAATGCTCCTTTGGCATGTATCTAACCAGACACTTGCAACAGTTGGAATGTCCACACAAGTTTTCCCAGTAGAATTCAGGGCATAAATACCTTGTCCTACACTGATTGCCCAAAGGCTCTGTCTCTGTATTCAGTCTTTTATTGGCTGCTGAGAGAGGATCTTTGACTGGCTTACAGGGTTTCCTCAGACCCACCCCTGATGGATCTGTCCCACATGTGCAAAGCAAACAGCACCAGAAATACTAGAACCAGGGATATGAACTTCACTTATGGCAAAAAGAGAACATGGTGGAGAGACATATGTGTGTCCCAAAAGATCTCTGCACTATGGAATAGGCTCTCCATCCATGTAAAATAGAGTTCATTCCTGACCCTGTTCAAACAAAACCTTGACAATTGGATGGGTAATCTTAAATTTACCCCCAGTCTGGCTTTCATGTCCTTTATGCACAGTGACTGTCAAAACAAAAGTATTATCCTAACACCCCCATTACAAATCCTTAGTTACTTCCCTACTAACATGTTCCCCCATATAGATGCCCATGATACTTGGGATACTTGTAAGGGCAATAGTTTTCATTAGCATAGTAGCAACCTATAAACCTATAAACCTAAATAATCAAAATGTGAGTTGCATTTTTAATGAAAATAAATGTGATTAATGTAAATGTAGTAATGTAAGTACTACATGTCAAAGTTTTACTTAAAATGAAAGTTTATGCTGAACTGGATGGGGGGACCCATGCTGCATGCTGCCTAATAAAAGTCCCTGTTTTAAAACTGTAGACTATGTTTATGTTGCTTTTAATAAAAATAGTGTAATAGAATGGAATGAAGAGTGAGAAAAGACAACAGCAGATGAAAAATAAAATTAATACATTAAATTATGTGCTGAAGACAATACATGATGTTGATTAATGTTAGTTCTGGTAATGCGTACCCTAAGTTTAACAATGCATGCAAAAGAAATGAGATATGAGTGAGATAATTAGTTCCATAAATGCACTGGAAGCAATAACTGTGAAAAACTGGATACATACAAAGGGTTATTTGAGATAATCAAAATGTAAAACATGCACACTAGCAAGTGTTTTAAAACATATTGAGATCAGTAACTACCAGTGTAAAAAAATGATGCAAGTTCCTCTTGTTGTCACTACTTGCTGTCCAAGAAAAGTTCTTGTTTAAATGAAGAAGGAAGCTAATATATTATGTGATAGAAATCAGTAGACAATATTTCATAATGCTAACTCTGGTAATGCATGTAGTAGGTCTGAAAAGGTATGCAAAAATAATGAAACAAGTATATTTATTGAACATAGTCTAGATTGCAAAATTCACAAAGACAATTTACATGAAACACCAGCAGAGGGAATTTGACTAAAGGTATAGAATTGTATGCTATAATTAAAATGCAAAATGTGTACACTGTAAATGTTTTAAAACTATTGAGATCAGTAACTGCCTGTGATGAAAATAATTACTTCATTTCATTTTGATGCTAGATTTATTAGGCTTCAGAGTGAAGTGTTTCAGTCTATATAGACTAGTGCTCTTGAAATTCATTTTTAAAAATGGCTACAGCTTCTGAAATATTTACTGACCAACTGGTAACACAAGGACAGAGGGACAGCTTTAGAAATATAATGCTGTAGGCAAGGGAAACAAACAGATCAGTGATTTATAATAGTTGTTTTCCTGTCCAACATAATTGGAATGATAGCATTGAATAAAGTTTTACTGCTATTTGTATATAGTACCAGTTCTATGACTTTACAAAGATATACATATAGTTAGTATACTGTTTATTTCTTGGGTAGATAGGGAACTTTTTTCTAATAAGAGATCAAGCTCAGTTTAGACAATATTACAGAAAAAATATATAAAGTGACACAAAAAGTGATAAAAAGAAAATACAAAGCACTGTTTTGCAGCAGAAAGACTACAAATAAAATTAAGCAGGAAAAAAGTAATGAGGTACAAGTTTTAACCTTTTTTGCCTGATCTAAGATGATGCAGTTAAGGCATTTAATGTATTTATTCTTAATCTTATTAAAGAAGAGCAGTCTGATTTAGGTGGCATTAAAAACAACTTCTAGCAGTACTGCAAGCATAAAAAGAACTTGAAATATATTTGTTACTTATTTTGACTAGAAACCAAGGTTCAAAGGAATCACTTAATGCATATGTAACTGTAAAAACTGGGATGGATGAGCTGAATAAGTCATTGCTGATAGGCAAAATTTTATGTGGCATTAAAATGAGAAATTAAAAGTAAAGATTTTTTAGAATTTGAACTGATACAGGCAAAAGCTGCAAAAGTATATAGAGTGGCAGAGTTACTCATTGTTTTTTCTTTTGAAGAGATGTATATTTACTTTTTTATTACAAGAAACATGTTTATTAACTTATCACTTATGACATAGGGGTGTTTTACTGATGGAGTAATTAATTTGGGTTGATAGTTTCACAAAGGGCATTATAATGCTTTTTTGTCACTGAATTTTAGGCCATGGCTTTGGTATCAGTCATTTGTCTGTGTTAAACCCTCTTGTAAGATGTTGGTGCCTTAGAAGGAGTCCATAATAGCTCTCAATTTACAGTTATCTGTGAACTTGGTGAGCCAGAGGCCTTAAACATTATCCTTGACTTCCAAAAAATAGATGGCAAACAAGGGCAGGCCCATCATGGAGCCCTGGCACACTCTGGTGATGACCGGTCTCTTAGTGGAGGCAATCTCACTGATTCTGACTTCTTGGGTCCTGTCTGTGAGCCAGCCGGCAATCCAGTGGGTTATGTAGGGATTATGCCTAGCTCAGAGAGCTTGCTAACAATGCCAGGGTGGGGTATTGTATCAGAATCATTGGATAGGTCAAGATATGAAAGATGCACTGCTTTGCCCTCGTATATTGCCTTGGCAACCCTCCCAAATATGTCTACCAGGTTAAGTAGGCATAGCCCTCCCTTAACAAAGCCAAATTGGGATGGATACAGTATCTGTAGGTTGCCAATGTCTTTGTTTATCATTTCTATGATAATTCATTCCATGGCTTTGCATATTAGGCTTTTTAGACTGATGGATTTGTAGTTCCCTGGGTCGGTTGATGGTCCACCCCTGTGAATAGGAATGACTGTTGTGGCTTTCCATTCACTTGGAATGCAGCCTGTTTTAAGACTGCTGTTGAAGAGTGCCTCAAGTGGCCCTGATAAGTCATTTTATAGACTGTTCAGTTAGCAGGGACAGGACATTGTCAGGACCCATGGAGGTGGTGTTCTTGGCTTTAGTGAGTGCTGCCAGCACCTGGTCCCTGCTAATAGTTGGGGGTAGTATGTTGATGGGGTTTTACCAGGTAGAGCTGGGGAAGATTGGAGAGTGAACTTTTTTCCATATAAAATTCTATTCTTTCTTAAGTAGTCCTCATTTAATGTTCTCAGTGCATTGTTATTTATACAGTCTTCCACTTTTTTATTTGAAAACTGTCTCATCTCATTTGTTTTAACCATCATTTTCTTTTGAGAAACAGGAAAGGACTTTGCAAGAAATCTCTCCCTTAAAGTGCCCATAGTTTGCTTTTCTGTACCTTTTGACTGGTTGCTTGTGCTCTTGCCATCTTTCCCTGCTTCCATTTGTATTCTGTTTGCCAACTCATCTTGCACCTGATGAGAGTCTGTGCGAGTACATCACTTAACTAAATTATAAATTTATCCAAAACTGTTTATTTATGGTTAAAATTGCAAACATCTTTCTTCCCCAAGAGCCATTATTCAGAGTATATCACCAGGGTCTTATGGCTATTTTTATGTACACTGTTATAAGACCAAGTGATGATAAGGCACGGGTCTATATCAGAAGATCGAAGTTTCACAACTTTGAATCTGATATGGTCGACACCATATGATCGAAGTCTTGAAACTTCTAATCTTTTAACGGAGAATTCCATGCAGAGTGGAAAGGGAAGAGTTCCCTTTTCTGCACTGTAGTGTGATCTTGGAGTTGGTATATTTAATTAGCGGGGGGTGTGGGGGTGCAGGGGTGCTTACTCCCTGCTTAGAGAGTTTAAATGGTTTGTTTTTGTCAGTTGTTGTGTTTTATTACATTTTCGATGTTTCAACACTTCGATTATATGGGGTTGACCATATCAGATTCAAAGCTTTGAAACTTCAATAATGTAATTTAGACCCTAAGGTAATATTATCTATACTAGATATATACAACCACTATACTGTAAACACAACTTGACAGGCTGGGTTTGTGCCTTCTATGTGACAATATTGAATTTAACATTAAATATTTAGTAGTATTATGTATTTTGGAAGCTCCTCCCAAGGAATATCCATATGCTATCAGTGATTGCCCTATACAAAATGTTAATTATTATAAGAGCTTCTGTAATTGTCACTAAGGAAACACTCTTTAATGTTTACGCTCAATTTACTTAAGAAAAAGGCAATGGGAATTCCAAATCTAATTTTCACGTCTGGTTTTACAATGATTATGGAAGTTCTATTACCTCTAATATCAAACTTTGATCACACATTATTTTCATTATGGCTCATCATTCTGTATGCACTCAGTTCAGATTTCAGGAAACTAAAGAGAATTCAATGTATCTTTACTCATCCATTCTCCACTACTAGCAAATTGTCAAATACCCAGTGACTTGAAGCATAACAACTATAGCCAGTCTATTATGTGATAAAGAAGGAATATTCAGTCTATTTTGGGCTAAAGAGGGGATATCTCGTCAAAGTGTTTAACCATAAACACATTGTCTCAGTAGCTGTAATTTTAAAAGTGACATTTATAAATAATAGCATAAACACATGCAACAACAATTAACTATTTCATACTAAAAGGCAGACACTTATGACAAGAATAACATCTTTTTAGCTTGGGCTACAAAGCTACGGAACAAATTACTCAATGAAGTCAGACAGGCAAGACAACTAACTTACTTTAATTTCAGTCGTGATAGTTATGTGGGTAGCAATAAATTAAAATCATTTTTTGTGGGCCACAGACTTTGTGAAGGCCCTATGGGACCATAAGTTGTTTAAAAAGATAAAAAAACTCACTCCATAACTGAAAAGTAGGTTAACCATCATAAAAGGCTATCTAATCTTAACATATCAAGTTATATACATTATGTACATTATTTACATTATTTATTAGAGCAATGTTGTAAAATTATTCAGCATTTTAGAAGAATAGTAATGAAAGCAGGTGCAGAATACAGAGTGAACAGATTATAAGTTCCTCAGACACCTTTGATAGTGTTGGAATTTATTGTTATCTATTGCTTTTTGAAAGTTTTCTTACTTTGATGTTCAATTGCATACAATGCTTACAATGGTGTGTAGTAACACCAAAAGCTTTATTTCTATTGGTTAGCAAATTTGAAATTACTGTTCTTAATGATTGTTATCAAGGTACATGGTTACTTTTAAACAAAATTACTCCTGATGGCATAGTGGTATTTGAATGAATCACTGGGCAGTTTTTAAATTGAGATGCTCTCATGAAATGGCAAAATTGTGGTGAATGCTATGGTCTCACTTTACACCATGCACAGTTTCTTGGTTAGTAGATTCAGTTTCTCCTTGTAGATATCTACTGACTTAATTTTGAGACACAGATATTGAGGAGACAGTGTGGGAGCAACCATTCAGTACCCTGCTGTGACAGCAACTAAAGAGCAAGTCAGCATCATGTCATTTCACATGCACTCTAGCTTTGTGGAATGTGCATCATACATTACACTACATTCAACCTAAACATGTAGATCACCAGCTACAGATAATCTGTGGGCTTACCTTAACACTTTGCTGTACAAAATACCAAGTTGGAAAGGCAGACATATTATACAATGTTTAATATGGAAAAAAGGACAGTAGGATAGCAGAAATTACAACTAGTTTGTGGGGACTTCCAATATTTGCACAAACACACACACACACACACACACACACACACACACACACACACACACACACACACACACACACACACACACACACACACACATTGTTCTTTACTTTTGTAATTCCTGAAAATGTATGATTATTATCCCTTTTTTGTATTGATGTAAGCTACTTATGATGATCATGTCAATATTTCTATCATTCCACACTCACAACAGAAAAACTTTTCCTTTTCCAAGTACTAACATGTACATTAAGAAAAATCAAATATAGTCTTCAAATTCTGAAATGAATTTCGTTGAGTTTCTCATTAGTCCGAATCTTATTTCATAAATTCCTATATATATATTACTGCTAGCAGAAGGAGGAAATTTGTCCATCAAATTTGTTTTTGATTTGTATCTAGCACATTGCAGTTGACATACTTATAATCATTTTTTTCCTCTTCTCCTCCTTTTTTCTCAAGCCTTCTTCAATGCAACAATTGCATCCTTCTACTATCTACTATAGTAGGTTTTTCCATTTATTTCCAACCGTTAAATTTGAAATGAAACTTGCTGATGTCCAGCTGATAGTCTTTTCAGACCACCACCTCCTCCTCTCCCCTCAGCTTCACTCTTTTTCATCTCCCCACATAGTCATACAGACTCAAATTACATCCCCCTCTGGTCTAGCCTGCATAATATATAGTATCCATCCAATCAACATTCCTTTATTGTCGGCTACCTGCCCCTTAACTAACTTTATGGTTTTGATTTGTATCATTTCAAGCAATGCTTTGCTCTATCCCTATGCACTCTCCAGAAATTAATTTCGCACTCCATATGAGGTTTTGTCAATTCACTGTTGGTTGGAAGGATGATTGTCATGTTTCTGGAGACTACTAACCCCCGCTCCAAATATATCTAAGCTGCAACATCCTCACTCTGCATTTGATGTCAAGATTATTTTATTGGTCCATCTGCTTAAGTTCAGCTTATTCATTCAGTTACTTCTCACCCCTGGGCTATTGTTCCCCATTTGCATCATCGTGTATTTGCCTATACTGAATTTTAAATACTATTCTCCATATCAATCACTAGTGTTCTCTTCCATCTTCTGCTAGGGCCTATACCTTGGTATGATTTAAAAAAAAATGACTCTCCTTTCATTGACTTCAGGTATGTTAAAACAAACAAACAGAAGAACACAAGGCCTAGAGCCAGCCCTATTGTACTCTGATATTGTCCACTTCAATCACACACTTTTGACTCCTTACTTCCAGGCACCTTTACATCCATTTCAAAATTCTGTTTCCTACTGCTAACACTTGGAGCTTATGCAGGAGTCTTCTCTCAGGGACAAGTGAAATGTCTTGGTAACTCAATCCAGCTGTAACTGAACCCTTTCATAAACCTGAATCTAACTAGATTGACAGCACCTTCTGACAACAATCCCATACTGCTTTGCACTTGATTGCATTATAAAATGTTGCAAAACTTCCCCTGAGAATTTGTTATCATCATCTTTTATATCACTGTGGTCAAGATAACTATAAGTTGAAGGACTGGTTCTGCGGTTTTGTATTAGAACATTGCCCCACCAGATGCGCAGTAGCAAGGACCGCCCAAACCCCACCCAGTATTCTACGTTTCCCTGTAATTGCTAGTCTTACTGTGAATAAACATAAGATACCCAACGTCACCAAATACAATATAGAAAACAGTATAGTTGAAAGCACTGCTGCAAGTGCGCGTTGATCTAATCTATTTAACAAGATATACCTAAGCTATTTGTAGTCCTCCATGCAGGAACGCACATGGCAGATGTCTTTACTTGTATTGCCTTAATTATTACTGTTTCTTAGCTATTTGACATCCAGTATTTATTTGCAGTGCCACTCCCTATATGACAAAGAATTTTCCGTGTAATTTTGTTGGTCTGCAGATATGTATTTTTCAAAATGTGATTTTTTTTTTGTTTTTTTTTCTGAGTGCATTTATTTTGGGGGATAGTGGATTGCGGTTACTAAGATAAGAGAGGTACAAACCTGGAAAAATAACGTTTAACGTACAGTAACAGTTGTTAACACTGACACATACCGCTCAATCTTTTAATGCCCCAAATCTGAACAAAGCCTAATAGAATGGGGGGGAGGCAAACTAACAAATATAGGGAGAGAATTTAAGTACTGTGTTTATAAACTTAGAAAGTTGCTAGCTTTACAAGTTTTATGTTAGCATGCATTTCAAAAGAATGCAAACTGTGAAACTAAAATGTGTGCCATTATTTACTGACTTCCATGTTCAGTAAGAAAAGTGGGGGTGCAGGGGGGGCTTGCCCCCTGCAAAAGCAATTTAAAGTACAACATTAGGTGGAGGTTTAAAATACTGCGTACATACTGCCCTTCGGTCCCACTCCCACTAATACTTGAACCTGTCCTTACATCTCTTAATTAAAGAACACAAAATAACTAGCTTGGAACGGCCATATTTCAAGAATGGCAACATTGTGTCTTCTGTATATCGAAAAATTAAAAATAAAAATTTGGGGGGAAAAAACGTCAACAACCGGTCACAGATGGAATATTCAGAATGAATATTCAACAGGTCGCTGGATAATCTGCATGGCTTGTCATTCAGCCGTATTTTGCATGCAACCTCACACGGGCTTGCCCTGTCAATCATGCTTGACACGCCCATTCCTGCGCGAAAATCACTGTGGGGTAATGTTCTAATACAAAGCCAGTTCTGCTTCATCCTTTGTGGACAGAAAATATCTTAGCTCTTCTTCCAGTCCTCTGTTATTTCTGCACTACTGAATGAGCTTTTAAACATCTCTTTTAGAACCTTCATAAGAACAGGACTGGATTTTTAATGTTTTTTTTTTGGGGGAGTATCTAATATGAGTGGAAAAGAGCAGCCAGACTCTGCCACAGCTTGCTATGAGGGAAAAGTTAGTTTGCTTTTGATCTCCTGTATTTTGTTTTACTTTACTGCCTTTTTTCTATTTTGTACTGTGATTTATTTTCTTTACACTGTGTTTTACTTGTATTTTGTTTTTAATTTCATATTAAAACTTGGAAAGAGACCACAGCTGTGTCTTTTGTCAGTCAGACAGAAATTAGAACAGGTCAGTTAAGTAGTCACACAGAAGTCAGAACAGGTCAGTTAAGGTTAATTATGTGTGAACTGAGGGGCGGAGCTAAGAACTAAACGTTCTATTTAAGAGGTAAAATAAAACATTTCAAAGCTTTAGTGGAAAAGCTCACCCAGACTCTGCCACAACTTGCTGTAAGGGAAAGCTTTGTTTGCTTTTGATTCATTGTATTTTGTATTACTTTATTGCCTTTTTCTATTTTGTATACTATGATTTGTTTTCTTCACACTGTGTTGTACTTGTATTCTGCTTTTAATTGCATATTAAAACTTGAAAAGAGACCACAGCTGTGTCTCTTGTGAGTCAGACAGAATTTTTGACAGATTTTTTTCCACCTTCCCATCCTATTGCTGTTGTGTTCTTAAACACAGCTGTCTTTCTAGTTGCCTGCCCCTTATGTTAATTTGACCACGTATATCCTCCCTCTCCCCTTTCACTGGCTGGTGTGAGTAAGCACAAAATTATTATTTTGTGAAATCACTCCCCTTTAGCTATTTAAATTTATTGGCCATCCCACTGTATTCCATAGAACCAGAATACAAAAGTGCCCACCCCCTTTCAGTTTACCTTGCTCTTTTAAAATTAGTGGGTGTCCACTTAGACAGCTAAAACATAAGTTACCCTCTTTCATATCTAACTGCTTACTGCACACTGCAGTGTTTAGGATATTAACCCCTTTTTGTTTTTTCATTTTACCTTTAAACATCTATTGCAAGACCACCAGTTATTGGAGATCCCACATTCTGCCTCCCAGTAGTCATCTTTGGATTAGTGCTTCTGTTTTCTCCCAGTGAGAAAAGGAGCACAGGGACATTATTTCCTGAGACTGTTGATCACCAGAAAGCCTAATAACTGCTTTATAGGTGACAGCTTGGAATTTGTGCCTATATTCTATCCCTTGTGAGAGAAGGAGCAGATTGCATTGATTCCTGACTAATCTGGTTGGACAGCAAGTGTCTATGCTTAACATTCCTGATTGATCTGGTTGCTGTTCAAGGCATCTACCAGGAAAAGGCTAAAACAAGCCTATATCATCTGGGACAAGACTGTGGATCACCAAACAGGCTGTAGCCTGCTTCTTACCTTGAGATTAGTGCTAATGTTTTGCTTCTGGTAAGAGAAGAAGCAAAGGAGCATTGTATCCCAGCAGAATGAAGCTGTGGTGAGACCAGCACTAGTAGTAGCCAGGCAGTAGCCATTCATGCGACTCCCCTCTTTTCATCATTCTTGACAAGCTAATTCTTTGTTTTCAGTAAGCACTGTTTTAGTTGTTTCTAACTTCAGAATATCTGCCTAAATACTTCATCCTTAAATTTTCAGAGTCAACATATTTGTTTTCCCTCAAGTGTTTGGCAGTACTCTGTACAGACTCAAACACCTTGAGTGATATTTTCCCTGTAAAAGCACAATTTAAATATCTAGTTGTACACAGGACAATTAGCCTGCATTAACAAGCACTGTCCCCATAGTTCCAAACCATATACTCCTGACATTGATTGATATTCTCACTCCAATTGTCTAATCAATAAAACAGGTCTGTTGCCATCGATATGAACTTTCCCACTGTCTCCGTTACCAGCTTGGTGGATATGGGCATCTTGAGCAATGTAGAAATTGCCTCATGTTTACTGACAACCAGCTAATTCTCAAACAAACTGATATGGTATGTGAGAGCTGTATTTACACAATGTTACTGGAGGCAAAACTCTCACATAAAAGTACTCCTAATGTCAATCAGGTTGACAGTAGTACACATGCTGCACCCAGAACACACAATTCAAAGCAGACATATGCTGAGGCACTTAAATTAACCTCCCTGAACCACAAAGACCTCCTAGATGAAGTCATATAACAAATAGTCTCATCAGCCCCAAATGCACTCTTTCAAAACAACACCCATATCAACATATAGAGCTACATCTCATGGAGCTTGAGACATGGTAGAGAGCACACCAACAGTACAAGTTTATAATGCCTTCCACACATTTAGACCAGCTACTTCATAGGTAGGGTCTAAAGGTGGAGGTGTCTCTATTTACATCAAAAATAAATATACTTCAAGGCTGGTCAAACAGTGCAATGCACTTGAGCTACTCCATGTTCAAATCACCACAGGCAAAATCCAATACTACTTCCTTGCAAGCTATAAGCCCCCTCTATGACCCAGGAAACCCATACCTTGTATTTAAACTTATTAGAAACACTAATATTCCAAACCAATACCATATTCATGGGTGATTTTAATTATCCCACTATTAATTTGGAATCCTATGCGACACCAAACATGCAGGCACCAAGATTCCTGGATTTTATAAACACAAAGTCTCTGGACCAGATAGTCAGTACACCAACCAGGGAAGCAACGATATTGGATCTGGTCCTCATTAATATGGGAGACTGCTGTACACCCCCCTACTGTAACGTCTTCCCTGGTAAGGTCAGACGACAAAATGGTCTCCTTTGAAGTAAAAATAAAACCTGGACCCCTAGCTAAACCTGGAATATTCAGGAACTGCTCAAAGCTAACCTCCTGCTATTAAGTGGTAACCTGGCAAATGTTTAGGCCCCTATAAACCATGAGAACACTGCTGCCTATGCAGAACTGTTCACAGAACCATGTACAAGCATGTTAATAGCTATATAGGGGCAGCTGTACCCACCAGGAAAATGTACAGAACTAATTCAAAAAACAAGACACCCTGGTGAAATCACAAAATCAATAGGCTGCATAACAGAAGGAAGAAAATTATGGTGACAGTTAAGAGGTGCAGCACCCATCAGGATAAAAGCACTCTTATTAAACTAACCAAACATCTCAGAGGACAAATAAAGTCTACCAAAGCCAAATCTGAGGTAAGTTTGGCCTCCCAGATCAGGGACAACCACAAAGCATTCTTTAGCTATGTCCGCAACCTCAAAGGCAATACACAATTGTGTGTAGAGCTTATTGTAAATGGATCCACCTATAATGAGCCAGAAGATATATCAAAACTCCTAGCCTAAATTTGGCTCCAACTTTCCCCCTCTTTCCCCCTCAACCTTCCCTCAGGAAATAGCATCAAATATAGCTCCCCCTACTATCACTAGAGAACAGGTCCTTAATGGTCTCTCTAAGACCAAGAACGTCACATCAATGGGCCCAGACAATATCCCAGGATGCCTTCTAAATATCATGAAACATGACCTATCAGGGCGTCTGGAATTACTATTTAACTGTAGCCTCCAAGCAGGCTTTGTGCCTCATGAATGGAGAACAGCAACACTCATCCCACTGCACAAAGGTGGGCCATCTACAGACCCTGGAAACTACAGACCCATAAGTCTCACTAGTCTTTTATGTAAAGTCATAGAAAGAATTAACATGGAAATGATCAACAGAGATACAGTTAACCTCCAGATACTGAACCCAACCCACTTTGGTTTAATAAAGGGCAGATCATGCCTACTCAACCTGGTGGACTTCTTTGTGAAGGTAACCAAAACAATGGATGAGTAAAAAATGGTTCACACTGCCTACCTTGACCTGGCCAAGGCATTTGACCAATACACCACTAGGGTATTGTTGACAAACTCAAGAGGATAGGTACAAACTTGGATGTCACCCGGTGGATAGCCAACTGGCTCATAGACAGGACCTAGGAAGTTAAAATTGGGGAGTCCACCTCTATAAAGAGGCCATTCACAAGTGGAGTCCCTCAGGGATCAGTCCTTGAACCACTCCTTTTTGGCATTTACTTCTCTGAAGTCAAGGCCAATGTCAGTGGTCTCTGACTGACTAAATTTGCAGATGTTTGCAAATTAGGAGCTGTCATTGAATCCCACACTGACACAAATGTTCTCCAGGAGGGGCTGACACAGACAAAAAAACTGGTGTCAAGGCCATGGACTAAAACTAAATGCCAAGAAATGCATAATAGTATCCTTTAGGAAGTCATCTACCCCTGGTAACTATCGTATTGACAGCAAACCCCTTAGAGTTGACCCAGTAGTCAGGGACTTAGGGACACACGTAGATAGTAATCTAGCCTTTGACCATCAGGTGTCTACATTAGTGAGGAAATCATTCTATATTGTGCAAATTATAAACAAAGGTATGGCATCTAAGTCCAAAGAAGTCATTGTTCCATTGTATTTGGCATTCATCAGACCTATCATTGAGTGCAATGCCCCCTTTGCTATGTACCTACCAGGCATATCCATCAATTGGAACATCCACAGAGGTTCCTCACTAAAAGAATACAGGGCATGAGTAAATTGGCCTATGCAGACTGCATCAAGGCCCTATCCCTGTATTCTGTCTCTTACAGGCTTTTGACAGGAGCTCTATGCCTGGCATACAGGGCATTGTCAGACCCCACTCTGATGGCCCTCCTACATATCCACAAAACAAACAGCACCAGAATTACCCATTCTAAAGACTTAAACCTTGCCTGTTATATAAATAGGACCTATTGGAGAGACGGGTATGTATACCAGAGACTACCCCGTCTATGAAACAGGTTCCCCATCCATGTGAAGCAGAGTTCCTCCCTAATCCAATTTAAGTGCAACTTGGACAATTGGATGAGGAACAGTTAATTCATCCCTGGTTTAGCACTTATGTCTCTAATGGGCACAAACAACCTATAAATGGTTCATCTCCCGGGCCTCTGCTTACACTTATCAAGGGTATCTGAACTTGTCAGAGATTTGGGTTGCATGGCTAGGCTTAAAAAGGCCTTTGTGGTCATTAGCCTAGTAAATACCTATGACTTTATGAACATGAATTCTTCATTTGGCCACCTCCCTTTCTGCCATCTCACAATAAAACTTTCTGTCCATGCATAACCCGTTTTTTCCTGCATTACTTCCAGTTTTAGCATCCTCCATCCTTGTTCCATTGTAAATACAAATGCAAAGAAATTATTTGCAGTTCAGTTTTTTCTACAGTTTCTGTTATGTCCTTGCCTTTGCTAATTAGTTTTAATAAATCTCTGCCTCCTTTTTCGCCTCTGATATAAGCCTGAAGAACTCTTTACTTTCCCACCTTTCTCCTGTAACCAATTCAATTTCTACATTGTGCTTAACTGTCCATATTTCAGTTTGCTCCCATTAATTTTCCACCTTAGCTTTAAGGTTCAGTCATTTAGATGCATTTCACCATGTCTACATGCCATCAGGGCTGCCTGTTCTAGACTGAGATACAGTATTCTCATGGCAAAGAGTTCATCACTATATCAAACCACTTTAAGGAATCCCAGGCAAGCCATGCCCCTGTTCCCTTGTCCATTCCCTCAATAAGCAGTTCTACTTCCTTATTCTCTCTTTCCTAAACGTGCTGTCCACTGGGAGTGTTAACATTTCTAAGGAAGCCACCATACATACCGGTTGCTTTATCAGTTGCATCTCTAGCTCTCCTTATAATCTACGTGGCAGTTCAACCTGATAATCATTTTGTCCCTTTAAAAACATAGATGCAAGGCAGATGAAAGTATGTGTGTTTATATTGCTGAGTTAAGCACTTATTTTTAAAGGTGGGTGAGTGGGTGTTAACTCATCACTTTTGAAGGGTTGTCAGACCTTTCAGTGTGGGACCAAGCCCTTAGCACTTTGCCTGAGAACATGAGAATCTTGTTGGCAGACCAAGAATGTAACTCTGCAGATGAACTGGGGAAAAAAGGGGATCTCTACTTAGCAGCCAGGACATCACTGCAAAGGAAGGAACTACCCAGTGCTGCACATGGATATATGGGAACCCATGGTGGGTAGCCTAAACCACCCCAACACAGTCAAGTCAACAGGGGAAGCTGCTAGTTTAGGTACACAGCCAGAATCAAAGGTTAAATGTTTTAAATGTAACCAGTGGGGCCATGTATCATATAGATGTTCACAGATGCAAGGTGGGTAACAAAAGGTGGGGGAGCCAGCAAGTGGGAATAATAGTATGCCAGTGGTAAGTTGTCTGGAGACAACAGGGGTACCAAACTATCAGCAGAGTTTATATCCTGTCTTAGTGGATGGAAAACAGGCCACTGCTGAGAGAAACACAGCCTCTGACATAACCATTGTGAAGTCTGCAGTGGTTAAAGAGGAACAGTAATTGCTTGGGCAGTCCACTCCAGTCAGAGCTTTAGGAGGGACCCCATTCCAAATGCCTTTGGCCAGGGTTCATCTTGACTGGGAGGGTGGAAAAGGAAGCAAGCAAGTAGGTGTGTTTGAGGATATCCCTGCAGATGTCCTGATAGGGAATGATTTTGATAACGCAATACTTTGTGTGCATGCAGTGACATGCAGTCAGTCTTGGAGACCGTGGGAGATCCAGACAGACACCACACCTGAAGTCAGGGCTGGTGAGGTGGCTATTTCAGGGATGGAGCTACCCTGTAGCAGTGAGCCTGAAACTGAACCATGGCTGCTGGTAGGCACTGATGTTCCCTTGGACAGAGTGACTGCAAGGACAGAGGTGAGTGGTAGTACCTGGACTGACAGGGAGGCACCACTGTCAAAGGCCACCAGACTTCCTGTGGAAGAGTCACAAAAGTAGAGCTGAGACAGGCTCAGCTCTCAGACCCTACATTACATGGCTTGAGGGAGGTAGCTAAGGAGGCACCTGATTCTCAAGGAAAGGGGGAATTGGTATACTGGAACAAAGGGTTACTGTATAGGGAGTGGACCTCTGAGGGATGGCTAGAGGGTGAGGCAATACAGCAGTTGGTAGTGCCTAGAGCCTACCATCTGGCACTTCTAGCCATAGTCCATGACAATCCTTTTGCAGGTCATATGGGCATAAAGTGTACAAAGAGACATATGCAGAACTTTTATTGGCCTGGGATTGCAATGGATGTAACAGGGTACTGCAGGACCTGTGAGCAGTGCCAAAAAGTAGGTGAGGCAGGATACAAGGTCAAAGCTCCTTTGATGCCTTGCCTGTGATCGAGGAGCCATTTCAGAGGGCAGCTATGGATATTGTGGGACATCTGAGTACCCCAAGTTCCACAGGGAAGAAATATATCATAGTGGTAGTAGACTATGCTACCAGATACCCTGAGGTGGTGGCTCTGTCCTCAACTGAGGCAGAAAAAGTCAGAAATGCTTTGTTAGAGATTTTCAGCAGGGTATGTTTTCTGAGAGAAATACTGACTGACAGAGGTGCCAATTTCACGTCAGACATGCTAGCATGTCTGTGGAAGTACTGTGAGGTGAAACACTTAAAGACCAACCTCTCCTATCCTCAGAATTATGGTCTTGTGGAGAGGTTAAATTCTACATTAAAGTCCATGCTACAGGCATTTGCAGGCCAGTTTATGAGAGAGTGGGACAAATATTTGCCCTATCTGCTGTTTGCTTACAGAGAGGTACCCAAGGAATCCACAGGTTTTTCAGCCTTTGAGTTGCTGTATGGGCATAGGGTGAGGGATCCTTTAGATTTGATTCATGATGAGTGGGAGGATGAGTATGAATCCCACAAGAAGTCAGTTGTGGCATATGTCCTAAACCTCAGGACAAGGCTTAGAACCTGGCGGGAGCCCAACAGCAGAAAAAAGGTTTGGTATGACAAGAATGTTCAAGCCCAAGAGTATGCTGTGGGACAGCAGGTGATTGTTCTCATTCCTGCCAAACACAATAAGCTGCAGGCAGCTTAGGAGGGACCCTTCAAAGTGGTAAGGAAAGTCAGTAATGTTAACTACATGGTAAAACTGCTAGGCAAGAGGCAGGGGCCCAAACTGTACCACGTTAACATGATGAAACTATACCATGATAGGAAGGCCCTGGTGCTAAGTATTTGCAGTAAGAGGCAGGAGGAGTCTGAAGGGGATCTGTGGCTACAGTGAGCCAGCCAGCAAAATGCCAAGTTACTATGGTGGAGCCTAGGGTTGCAGGCATATTATAACTGTCTAAAATGTATATATTGTAACAGAGGATACTGGAAGAGAAGAGGTTAATCTCAATCCGCCTGACTTTGAGAAATAGTAAGAAAATTAAATTACTGGTCCTAGGCTATAAAGATTTTATCTTACAGGTTTGAATGCAGCCAGAGACAAAAATTCTGCACTAAGAAGCTTCCTGCATTGTCCTTGGGGTGAATTAATTGCTACTCTGAAAGGGTGGAGGTTTGAAATTGTTTTATGACTTTCAAGAGCTGCAGCAGATCTTAGCAAGGCTCTATGTATTACTGAAACCTATGTGATAAATCCTGACAATTTCTAGCAATGGGGGGGGGGGGGGTTGCATGGGAACCAGAAGTCAGATGACTAGTCTGGGCAGAAGGGGGCACAACGGGTGAGCTACTTAGAGCAGGAACACAAAGCATTGGTTTCACATTGAGAGTGGTGGAGGACTTGGCTTGGACACTCAGCTGAGGACTTAATTCTGCAGATGTGCCAGTGGACAGTCTTACTAGGAACCTCGGGAGAGACAGAGAGAGAAACCCAGACTCTGGGCTGAGTGTGTTCCCTGTGTGCTCTTAAGGGAAACTGTGCTTGATGCAGAGAGCTGCATCTGGAAATACTGGGTGTATCCATTTTTGTTCTAAGTGCACATCTCTCTCTCGAGTGTCAGTGGTGTGGATTCAGGTTCCTTTATTACTGTCCCAGAGTGGGAATGTCACACACCCTATGTTTCCTTCTTCCCAATTCTGTCTACAAAAATCCAGCTAGCAACTAGCTAACCCATCCTGTCAGTGCCCCCACCACACAATTCAATTCCCTAACTTCTATTCCTAAGGTCTCAATTCTTCTAAAAGCTGCATGATGTTCTATCCAGAAGTCCTTAAAACAATACTGCTGACCAATATCTACACCACCTCACTTACTACTTCTATATTGCTTTCTGCCACTAGTTGTCAGTTATTTATATTTTCCTCTAATTACTTAACTTCCTTACCTACTCTCTGCCATTCCATCAAAACTTGTGCTTATGTGTTGCACTGCATGGATGCTAGTTGATGGGGATGTTACATGCTTTTAAGTATTAATCTATGTAATAGAATTCAGCTAGCCCATGCTGGGAGATGCTGACTCTCCTTAAGCTGTTGTTCCCTTCACACTCTGCTCCAAATGTCTATGCTTGCCTGCACTTTACAGCTCCCTCTTTGTGTTTTCCTGCTCTTGCTTATAATAGGCCTCAGACAGGCTGCCTTCTAAACAGAGAAGCCTACTGATTGCCTGCCTGAAATTGTGTGGTAACCCCCATCTCAGTAGTTGTTTTGTTTGCTTATATTCTCCTGTCAAGCTATCCAAGCTATAACTGACCATCTGCCCTGTGCTACTGCTAAGTGTAAGTCACTGTTCCAACCTGCCAGGCTGAGAAGATATTCTGGCTTCATGAATGAATGTCGATACATTGCATTTGTATTCATGGCTGCAGCATTGAAGAGGTCATTGTGTGAGTGAGTGGTGATTTAATTACTTGTTTACTTCTTACTTTTGTATCAAGAAGCTTTGTCCCATTTCAAAATGCAAAAAGCTCTTTTTACTTTTAGTTGTCTGGGTATTGGGAGTTGACATAATGGTTAATATGTTTACCTCACAAACAGAAGGCACAAGGTTTAATCCCTTATCTAGGGAAGTTATTGACAAGACTCAAAATATCCCATAAGAGCAGCTAGCATAGTAGTTACCTATAATGAGAGTAGCATTTAATGAGGTTGAGGATTGCTAAAATGGTTAAGATATTTACTGCACAGACACAGGGAATGGTTCTCACTGTCTAGTTATTGATTAAGCTTTAATAGTCTGCAGATTGATTGCCTAGTATTTCCCTATAAACCTATGGGGTGTCAGTTTGGGAAACCACACAAAACATCAGATGACCTAGCTATAGGTCAGCATTTATAATCCAAGCTACTTACTTAAACCTGCTGAGCCACTTGTATTTGAATCACTTGTATTTGGGTGTTCTAGCCTGCAGTGTACAATGTTCCCAGAATGCCCCCCTGAATAGTCTAAAATATGACTTATTAGGACCCCTGGAGTCACTATTTAACCATAGTCTTAAAACAGGCTTTGTGCCACGTGATTGGAGGACTGCAATCGTCATACCCCTTTATAAGGGATGACACTCAAAAGAGCCTAGAAACTACAGACACATTAGTCTGACTAGTCTTACTTGCAAAGCCATGGAAAGAATTATCATGAGAATTATCAGCAGGGACAGAAGAGACCTCCAGGCAATGGATCTATCCCAGTTTGGCTTTGTCAAAGGAAGGTCATGCCTACTGAGTCTGGTGAACATCTTTGTAAAGGTCATTAAGGCAATGAGTGAAGGGAATTTGGTGCATACTGCCTAGCTACTTAAATCTGGTTATAGCATTTGATATAATGCTCTACTTGGGTATTGTCAACAAACTTAAGAAACTAGGTATAAACCCCTATAGCCAGCTGGCTCATTGATAGGATCCAGAATGTTAGAATCTGTGAGGCCACCTCCACAAAGAGGCCGGTCAACCATTGGAGTCCCCCAGGTCTCTGTGCTGAACCCATTCTTCTTTGGCATCAGCTTCTTGGATATCAAAGACTATGTCAAAAGCCTTTGGCTGACCAAGTTCACAGATGATTGCAAACTGTGAGCAGTCATTGAATCCCCCCCCCAAATTATAACACCCTTCAGAAAGGTCTAATACAAACATATGCTTGGTGCCAAAGCCATGGCTTAAAACTCAATACCAAGGAATGTGCTATAGTAACTTTTGGGAAGTCTACCACCCCAGGTAAATACATCATCAATAAAACTTACTTAAATGTGTTTCCAAGGTAGTAAGAAAATCTTTCTGTGTTGCTCAACATATAAGCAAGTGCATAGCATCTAGGTCCAGACAGGTCATCATACCACTGCACTCGGTCCTAATCAGACCAATGATAAAGTATAATTCCTCCTTCATATGTACCTGATCAGATACATGCAGCAACTGAAATGTCCACAAAGGTTCCTTACAAAAAGCATACAGGGAGTAAACACAATGTCCTAAGCTGATCACCTCAAAGCCCTTTCCATTTACTCAGTATCATACAGACTTATGAGAAATGATCTTTGCCCGGCATACAGGTCATCCCTGGACCCTGTTTTGATGAACCTTTTGCATATCTGCAAAAAAAAACAGCATCAGAACTACTAGATTAAAAGCCCTAAATTTTTCTTGTGACATAAATAGGACTTGTTGGAGAGGTAGATATGTTTCTCAGAGAATTCCCATTCTCTAGAACAGGCTCCCATCCATGTAATGCAGAGTTCCTCCATATCCCTTTTTTGGACCAGTGTTTGGTTAATCAGAAATTTACCCCTGATTTGGCTCATGTGTCTCTGATGGACAGAGGCAGTCAGTAAATCACTACCTATATAAATCAAATTAGTGGGTCACATTTGGGCTGTACAGCTGGGCTTATAATGGCCTTAGTGGTTGTTAGCCTAGTATACACCTATGAACCTATGTTGAACAGCTGTCCACACTAAGTTCAGTATCAATATAGTGATTCTGAGGAAGCCTAGGACCACCAGTTTGTATAATGAGGAGTGAACTGTCCCAAGCTGGAAAAAGAGCAGATCAAAGCCCCCATGTGTGTCAGTAGTGGGACTATATCTATGAATAGTTGCGGTAGTGCAGCCTGAACAGTGAGTGAAACACAGCTTTTTAGTAAAGAACCAGTAGACACCCACAAACTTGATGCATGTTTTCTTTAAGCTTGACAGGTACATATAATACAATTTAATTGACAAGAGTATTCTATAACCAGTATACACCCTCAAAGTACAGGCATTTTTCTTTTATGCTTGACAGATACAATTATTGTAACTTAATATAAACTGAATATTCCATGACCAAAAAATATGCATGTCATATTTTCTATCTTTCATTTAATATCATCTCTAAATATCCACTTTCATTTCTTCTTTACTTTTATTGTCCTGGCCTTCTCAGCTTGCATTTTGTATTACACTCTCTGTGTTTTTTTTTTTTTTTCGTCTGAAGCAAATGGCAATTCAAACATCATGTGATGACATCAAGTCTTTATAAAAAGCTGTACTATGAAAACATGAAATGAGAAACAGTTCAGCCCCTCATTCTTTCACATTCTGATGAGAAGAGGAAGAGCTAGGTTAGTATCACTGAAGGTTTCCTTCTCACACAGACTCCCAGCCTGTCAATTCAATCAGCATGTTATCTGTTCTGAACCATATTGTGTATACAAAAGCCTTGTAAGTCAGGCACTTCTGAGACATAGTTTGTGCTACTCTCTGATACTTAAAGCCTCATGAGTGTTATGCAATCTCTGCGGGCAGGTTGAAAGCAAACATATACCAGATCAGCACTGTTGGATCTGCTTTCATTGTCCATCTGTTTCAGTATGAATGCCATTTCAAATGTATAAATCATCATCGCATATTCTTACTCATCTTTTCTGTGCTTTACACTCACATAGACACATACATGTGCATGCACGCACTGCCTTACAACTGATATGAATTTCAGAGATCTCATGATAATACAATATCTTTCTAGTGGACTATGATAATGAACACATTAGGGCAAGATTAGTGAAAAAAGTATCAGCTTTTTCCATGAAAACCTTGGCAATGTCTGGAACAAACCACAGTCATCAGCAAATTACACTGTTTTCTGAGATAAAAGATTCTTATTCAGTTGATAGCTGTTTAGAATAGTTTCTTTCAAATACCTGCAGAATATACCTCTCAACTGTTCTTAATTTCACATAATACACACTTTTTTCCCAATAGTTTTGGTCTGTTCCTTGTACAATTCGAGGTTTTCTGGCAAATCATTGAGGTTTGAAGCAAGTGAATAAAGGCATACATTTGAATTTATGATTTTCATTTCCTTCAGAAAATGCAAGCAAATGCAAATGCAAACCTGTTATTCTAGCAATGTTCAAAGTTTATAAAAGCAATATTTAAAATCTGTCACTGACTTTGGGCTGTGTTGTCCCTCTATTATTTTTGACTTTGTCCAGAACAGAATTTTTGTTACAAAGATGAACGGTATGTTGCAGTCTGCTTTCAAAACAAGTTTTTGTCAGCTTTGGAACACATCATTTTTATATAAAATATCAAGTTATTGGCACATGCAAAGAGCCAGGAATTCACAATTAAATTTTGGACATTTTCTTCAAGAATAAAATTCACTGAACAGTGTGCGACTGATTTTAGCTTTATTAAACCTGGATATTTCTTGAACAAATTGTATTTCACATCTTCTACAGCCGTCTTAAGCTGACTTTTTATGGTGTTACCTACCTGCTAACAACGGAATGGGTCATGTAAAATGTGTGTCACCATAACAGATAGCCATCCCTTCCATTTCCATGCTCTTGTTTTCTGTTCATACATTGCATGTCCTCTTTCTATTCAACAGGAAGCCAATACATAGTATATAAACATCAGTTCTCCCCTCAGTCATATTCACCTGCTAACCATGTGACTTATCTTTGTTGATTTTTCCTCTTCCTTACTTGCCTATCTCCATGTTCTTTCAGTCTCTCATTCTTCCTGCCCTTCCTGATGCCCTGTCTTAGACGTAGACACCCACATCACCTATTCTATTATCTCTACTCTGGACTCTATGTAGCCATACAATAGCATGTCCAAGTGCTTTCTTTCTTTGGCCAAAATTTTAATAACCCACAACATTCCCTAGTTCCCTCATCCTGTACTAAATGATCTTAACATTATACTTCATTACATTCTGTCTTTGCTCCATTTTAAGTCATTCTCTATTGGTGTTTATCCTCCCTTTACTTTGTTCCTTTCCTTCTCTCAGCTACTGCTGCTATTTCTTGTCCCTACTTCATTATATCCAATTCCTCTCTTAATTCATTTTCAAGTTTCAATAATTAAAATGTTCTTTTCAAGTCCATGTGTTAGTAGGGCTGCCTTTTTATAGACAAAAATGCAGTCTTCTTGTGGCAGAGAGCACAGCCCTAAGTCAAGCCACTTCAAGGGATTGCAGTTAAACAATATCCTGCACCCCAGTCCACTCTTTGTAACAGAAGATGTTCTCACTTTCTTTCCTTACTGAATGTGGTGCCCAGTAGCACTAGCATAATTTCTGTGGAAGCCCCAGACATACTAGTTCCCTAAAGTTTTCAGCAACCACTCTAGTACTTCTTATTGCCTTTTCAGTGACCTATCAAGTCATCTTTACTACCTCTTCCATTCTGTTACATCACAAGGCACGTATCTCCAAATTTACCATAGCATATGGACATCCCTTGATCTTTGAGACTCCACTAGTAACTTTCAGACATGCTTTTCCATCATCAGCCATAGACCTGCTTTCATGATCACCAACATTTTCCTCTCTTTCTTACCTCATAATTCTAATCACCTGGTGATGACGTCAACAGTCACCATCAACTCCAACTCCTTTTTCTCTACTTGTCCATAACTGTCTACCCTACTAAATGGTTTCACATGGACCATCTGCCTCCCCCCATTCTTTCTTGAAAAAAACCCACACATAGTACACTTCTTATAAGCTTCTAGTCCTGAATGTTGCGGGTTTGCCTTTCACTCTATATCCAAACCCCCTCTGAATCTGAAAACTTCCTGTAAACCTTTCTTGTTGCAGCCACAGTTCTACCACAACCACTCTCACTGTCATTTTTCTCCTGGTCCATATTACATCTCTACCATTTACTCCATCATTTCATTCTCCTTCGGCCCTCCTGTTCTGCATCCCCTAATAACTGTCCTCCACCATGCTGCTATTTTTTTCTCTTTTTATGCCATTCACTTACCTCATTTTCATGTCTGTATCTGTGCTTTCACTGACCTGTCGTTCCCCACCCTACCTTTGCAGCACCTTCTCTTCTTTCCTGTTCATCTCCTCTCCTTTTAACTCTTCAAACTTCTTCCCTCTATCAGATCCTCTATCTTCTATGCTTCCTACCACAGTCTCATTGGACTATGACTTATTTCTCACTTAATTACATGATGTCTGATAACCTACTGGCATCTGTTGGACACATACTGTTTTTCCTCATTCCCAAAGCTATCAACAGAAATCCATCTACCACTCTGCATCCCAATCTCCTCAGTATCCCAGTCATACTTCTCAACTCCCCAACCTCTCCATCTAAGATCTCATTTCTCCTAAATGATGCACAACACCCTGCCTAGACATCATTAAGCAACACTGCCACCCAATATCTACTTCACCCACCTCTTCTCTCTGCTCTCCTTCAGATGTTGCCACGATTTAATATTTTGCTTTAGTTTCTTGACTTCCTTACTTACTGTCTGCCATTCCATATAAACCTGGGTTTGTGTGCTGCATTGCTCACCTACTACTTGATGGGGAACTAAATGCTTATAAGTATTAAGCCTTATGATATGAGGAAGCCATCCCATGATCACAACTGTTTTCTGTCATTAAGCTATTGCTCCCTTCACATTCTCCTCCAAGTTTCTTTCCTTGGCTACACCTTTACATCAAGCAAACTGCAGTCAGAAGGGACTAAGTTCTAAACTGTGCTGCAGCTTACTGTCTCCTTTCTGATCTCTTGCTCTTGTTTCCAGCATGCCTCTGAAATGTTGCTTTATAATTAAGGACAGTACATTAACTGGTTGTGTGAAGGTATGCCAGATCACCCACTGCAATGGTTGTCATGTTTCTTTGTTGATCTTGGCTTTCCTTCATTTTAAGTTATTCTAACCTATAACTGACCATGTGCCTCTGTGCACTACTGAATGAAACTTGCTGCTCCAGTATATTAAATTACACTATATGTTTCAGGAAAATTGAATGTAGTTAGAAAGGACACGGCCTCATTAGGTGCGGGTTCTTTTATTATGACTTTCACTTGCTGCTCTCCTGCTATTGGATTCTGAAAATAGTCCTTGGATCGATTGACTTCTGCTCAATAAATCCATGCCAACTGTTTTTTTGAACTCACCAGAGGACACTTGCAGTTAAGTGCATATTTGCTGACTGCAGAGTTTAATTCTTCACTTGTCTTAAAGTAGCTTACTCTGTTCCTGTACCTCTCTGTAGGTGATGTTCCAGCATGCTTTCTTGTACTGTATTGATTTCTAGAGCAAAATGCAATGCATTCAAAAAAGAGGGGTTTGCTCTGAAATGGTTAAGCTATATGAAATAAATTTCAAAGATTCAGGGGACTTCAATTAATATTTTTGACTGAACATAGAGCGTTCTTTACATTGTTGTGTAGTGTCACCAGATGTGCAAAGAATGTGACTCCTATATGTGTATTCTGTTTCAGAAATATTCACAAAAAGCAGAAGTTTCTTTCAAACCACTTCTTTTAATTTGACTCCAGTTAAGTCTATTATCTTTCAAAAAAGATATGCAAACAGCTGCGTTTCCTTACTTCCGCTTTTCTTACAGATTTGGCTTTTATATTTATATTCCTTTAAAAATGTATGCATGCAGCTAGAGTTTGTTTTTTCCCCATTTTCCTTCTAATTTGTCTCAAACTAAACAATTTTTAATTTAATGGTATATACACAATAGATGGGGGATTATTTTTTACAACCACTAACCTGTTTAATACAGTATCTGACAAATAATGCTATCTACTGTTTTCAATAATAGCACAATGTCATCTTTTTGTGACTTAAGATTCCTTGTACCTAAATTTGGTACAACATTAATATTAAATAAGTTCTGAAGATGCCAGATTTGCTGCTTAACACATAAGTTGTCTCAGAAGCCTGACATTATCTTCTGTTTAGTTTGTAGAACTGACAGTGTTTACCTGGGCTGCTAGCTGTCAGTTGACATTATTTTGTCATCAATTGGGAAGGAGAAAGAAATAGCCATCTCAGCTATAAGGGAACTCATCACACATTGTTTCATGCCTCAGGTACTAATGTAGACATAAAAGAAGAGAGAAGATTTGTTTTTTCTAGGGGGCAGTAGAAAACCTTTGTTTCGTAGAAATACTGCTTTACATTTCCAGAAATACATCTTATCTACCCAATAGGTGGCGTTGTTCTACAGTTTGTCTTGAAGAGCTGTGTGGTGATGTCACTGCTATTACCTGAAATGCTTCATCTGGGAGAGGGATACTTGCTGGATGCAGTGGCGTGCGTCTGTAATCCTAATTATTAGGAGACTGAGATTGCTTGAGTTCAGGAGTTCTAGCCTACGGTGCTCTATGTTGAACAGGTGTCCAGAATAAGTTCGGCATTGATATGGTGATTATAAGAGAACTTATAATCACCAGATTGCATAATGAGGGGTGAACTGCCACAGATTGGAAACAGAGCAGATTAAATCTCCCATGTTGATCAGTAGTGGGACTGCATCTGTGAATAGTTGTGGTAGTACAGCCTAAACAAAATAATGAAACACAGCCTTTTAGAAAAAAAAAAAACAGTATACACAATTAAATTTGAGTCATAATTTTTCTTTAAACCAAACATGTACATATTTTCCAACTTAAATTAATGGTATATTCACAAGAAAAAATTACTGTGAATCACATCGCGGTTTCTTTCATTTACTACCACCTGAAAATGACCATTTTCATGGCATTGCTTGTTTCTATCTTCTTCGGCATTTCTGCTTGTACCTTATATGTAGAATATAAAGCTACCCTCACAGACTGCCTTTCAAATTTTTTTGCTCCTTTGCTTTTGTACTGGAGCTGAATGGCGATACAAGCATTATGTTTGGAAAGCATTCTTTAGTTTGCAGATGTATTATAAAAACAAGAAATCAGAGAAGTAGATACCAAACAGAAGAGGACCCAAGACTGAACCCTGTGATACTCCACTTGTCACTGGTCTGAAGTCGGATTTGGAGTCTGCTACTTTCAAAGCGTGGGTTCTGTCAGTGAGCCAGCTGGCAATGCATCTTGTGACATAGGGATTTATACCTAGTTTAGTGAGTTTATCTATAATTCCAGAGTGGGGGATGGTGTCAAAAGCCTTGGCGAGATCTAGATAGGCTGTGTAAACCAGCTTACCCACATGTACGTCTTTGGTGACCGCTTCAAAGAAGTCTATCAGGTTTAGCAGACACCATCTGCCTTTTACAAACCTGAACTGGGTGGGGTCCAGAGTTTGGAGATTACCAGTGTCATTGTTTATAAGTTCCATGATGATACATTCCATAGCCTTGCAGACCAGGCTCATCAGGCTAATGGGGCAGTAGTTCCCGGAGTCCGTGGTGGCTCCCCCTTTGTGGAGTGGGATAACTGTCACTGTGCACCATTCAGTGGGCACAAAGCCTGAGGTAAGGTTATGACTGAACATGGTACTTAGGTGGGGTGCCAGTTCCTTCTGTAGTTCATGTAGAACACAGCCTGGGATGTTGTCAGGTCCCATGGATGCTGTGTTCTTCGCTATGGAGAGGGTGGTTTTTACCTGTGCAGCCGTGATTACAGGAACTTTGCATTCTTCCGGTACAGAGATGGGCCTTTTAGGGGGTGAGAGGGGGGTAAAGTTAGCACTGTACCTATCTGCCAGGATGTGCTGTAAGGGTCTATATCATATGAGCGAATCACACAAATTGTGAAAGCTCATAATATCGAACGTACCGGACCTCAAAGTGCTTTTTCTGAGATCACAGTACAGTGAAGAATGGGATATTTGCCCTTTCCTCACTGTAGTGCAATCTCGGAGTTGGAATATATATTTAGCGGGGGGTGTGCGGGCACAGCTCACCACAATATGAAGTTCGAGTTCCGGTACGTTCAATATTATGAGCATTCACAATTTGTGTGATTCGCTCATATGATATAGACCCATGCTGTAACTCTGAGCAGATCTGACTGTTGCCATTGAGATTCTTGACATAGCTATGGAATGCTTTGTGGTTGTCTTTAGAATCAGTGGCAATTTTTTTTTTGCAACTAGCTTTGGAGGATTTTATGAGGGATCTCAGCTTCTCCTTGAGGCTGAGCAGGGAGTTCCTCCAATCATGGGATTTTACTCTTTTTTGCAACAGTTTCTTTCTTCTGATGTAGAGTTTGTTTATGGCAGGGGACCACCAGATTGGCTTCCTTTTTTTGGAGAATAGCATCTTGCTTCTGTTAGGGATTGCATGATCCATACACTCATGTAAGTGCTTATAAAGTGCATTTGCATAGGATTCAGCAGTCGTATCTCTATTGTCCATCTGCATGGGTGCCGTGAAATTTGCCACCTCTGTCTTAAGAAGAGTGAAGTTGGCTTTAGAGTAAGTTTTTTTATGGTGGTTTTCCTAATGGAGTGCGGGGGCGGGATGTGGATGTCTAGGGTAATTAGCTTGTGGTTGTATCTGACCAATGAGGAATTGACCTCTGGTGTGGAACAGCGGTTGCCCATGTTGGTAATGCCCATTTCTAGGGTATTGCTGCCTCTGATGGTGGTGTGGATAAGTTGATCCGAGGCATTGGAATTTATGAATTCCAGAAAACATTGAGCAAAAGAGTTGGTACATGAGTAGTTTGCCCAGTTAATGGTGGGGTAGTTGAAATCACCCATTATTAGGGAGTTAGGTTGTACCCTAATACTTTCCAGTGTATCAAAAAATGAGGAGTGGGAATCCTGGGGCATGGTAGGGGATCTGTAGCAAGCTACAATTTGCATTGCGGTCTTGCCCAGAGTTAGTTGCACTTGGATAATCTCAGATGCATTATGCTGAGCAACTAGCCTGGAGGTGTGGATATCCTTAATGAATAAACACATGCCTCCGCCTTTAGTGTTTCAGTCCAGGTTAGGTGGCCGAAAGGTGTGGTATGAATTATAGCCTGGTAATGCAGGAGTGCACTCTGGAGCCTTGAACCAGGTCTCTGTCACTGCACAGATGTCGATGTATTCCATTTGAAGGAGTGCCTCGAGTGAGTGCATTTTGAGGTTTAGACTTCTAGCATTGAGTAGCATTACCCTCAGATTTTGCTTGCTCGTACCTGTTACGGTGGTGAATTTGTCATTTGAACCTTGCCTAAAAAAGGCACTATAAGGGTGGCAAGAGCCTTAGCCAGTATCCAGAATCCCAAGGGTGACAGGTGCAGGCCATCTCTGGCAAAGCATCGTGGTCTGTCGATCATGTCATCCCAGGCAGGCAGATACTGGATCCCCTGAGAATGACAACAGATGCTTAGCCAATTGTTGAAGTCAATAATTTTGTCCTTGTACTATGGTATCATTCTGGGTGATGGCAGGATGCTACTCAGGGCTAGGGTCATACCTGCCTGGGCTACAAGATTGGACAGCTCCTCCATGTCTCTTTTCATGTAGTCCAGGGAGGTACGTCTCAGGTCATTCACACCAACATGGACAATGACAGAGTCATGTTTGTACTTGTTGTGGAGTGACCTGAGTGCATGCATTATGTGGCGGATCCTGGCACCCAACAGGCAGCTGACAGTAACTTTCTCCTTGTTTAGCCTGGTGAGTGGAACATCAGTGTGCCTGACTATAGAGTCACCTATGACTAGAGTGTTGGGTACTTTCTTATGCCTTATGGGTTGTGGTTGAGTGGCACACTGAGTTTGTGGGCTATGTGTCATTTGGGTTGTGTTGGGGGTGGAGGTTGCTTGAGTTTCTGCTTTGGGGGTCCCTGTTTGGGCAGATTTTTATTGAGAGCCTCCATGAATGTAGGTGTGCATTTTGTGTTTCTTTGTGTGTTTGTTTTGGTGGTGTAGGTTTTGAGAGACTATGTGAAGAGTGTGGTGTGGTGCAAGTGTTTACCTTCTTCTCTTGACTGTCTAGTCCAGTCTTGGGTGAAGAGAGCTTTGCTTCCAGTTTGGCTATATAAGTGCATCTCTCACAGGTTGTAGTGTTGGGTGGTAGGAGGAGAGGGTTGTCTGTGTACATGAGGCAATTGCTGCATTGCCCCAAGATGCCCAGATTCATCAGGTAGACAGGAGAAAACACCGGGAGCTGATCCTTAGACATGCCTGGATAGGTGCTTATTTATTAAGTACTAAAGACTGTTTTATCTTGACAAGTGAGGAAAGTTGAGTGCTGTAGCAATTTGTAGCTTATTTAGGGTTTACAACAAGTTCTGAACAAGTGCTGAGCTCAAAGAAACAGATTTGATTGCTAAAACTAAAAAGCAGGCTAGTTCTAACTGAAAATTCAAAGAGCAGACTTTATGGCGCTGGGAATAGTTTAACGCTAGCTAAGCGGTGATTCATAAAGTGTTTTTTTTTTTTTTTTCTTTAGGGAAGATACCTAGTGCTTACCACTCCCACTGATAAGCTAGAATACTTCCCTCCAACACAGAAAGGCTTGGGGGCTCAGAAACTTACAAACAGCCCTGGATACAGCAAATCTGTATCTGGACTACACTACTTACAGGAAAGACAGGAAACAAGCTTAGAAAAAAATGATTTTTTTTTTTGAAAAGTGGAAAAGGGGAAAGGAGCAGCAGAAAAAAATTTCAAGGTTAGGAAACTAAGTGAGTTGGCCTTCTCAAATGTTCTCCCTGTATTAGGTAGAATGAGGTAATGACATTAGACAGGGAGGAGTGTCCCAGATCAAATTTACAATAGGGGTGGGCAACTGCAAAGCCATCAAATATAAGAACACGATATCAACAGCGAGGGAGGGTGGGAAACAAAACTCAGAACAAATAAACCCAAACGGATGCTTAACAATTGCAGAACATTTCCAGTTAATACCTCACACACAGTGAAACTAGCTAGAAAAGTATGCAGCAGACAATAAAAGTGCTATAAATAACTCATAAAAATAAGCAAAAAACAGTATACTTAATGTTATATATCACAGATCAGTTTGCTCAGTGCCCTTCCAATGATTAGCTCAGTGTGAAATGGCAGAAACACTTACAAGTTAACTTCTTAAGTAACAGAAAGTGATGGGCAGAAAGCAATATTGTACTAATTAAAACACTATTGTCCTTCCCGAATGATTCTGTGCTCATTTTGCACCAAAACAGAACATGGCTGTTCACACCCGCTTGCCTTACACATGTCCACAACCTGAAGTAATCAAGCATGGAGTTTCCTGCACCATTATACTTTCCCTGTCTGAGACACCGGCAGGCCTCAGCTCAGAGTCCCTAGGTGAATAACTCCATCTTTACCTACTGTATCACCCCTAACTCCATCATTCTAAATACTGAGGCCGCATGCCCTTCTGTACCACCAAGGCACTTCTCATCCTGTCCACTGCAGTCCATTTCTGCCTCCATATTCCACACTACCTCATTTTTTGCACTCTCAGAACTCACATTTTTACTATGTCATCTCCACTATCTGATGTATAGGTCAAGAACACATACAAACCATCAAGCACAACGACAGTTGTGTCTTTCGGCTTATCCCGGTTAGGGGTCGCCACAGCAGAACTCCGGTCCACGAATGTTTGGTAGTGGATTTTTACATGCTGAGTTACCAGCCCTGATGCACAACCTTCAACGAAGGCACGCCCATTCACGCATGTCTCCACACAGAAGACGCTCTAGCTGAGAATCGAACGTGACAACGTCCTGCTGTGAGGTGACAATGCTACCGCAGCACCACTACAGTACTGAAGGAAAATACAACAGTATTACTACTACTAAAAGGGGATCTTTAAATACAACTATAAAGGGGGCGACTCTGTGCCCTTGGCAATCCTCCCAATTTTCCATAGATCAGTCTGACCTTGAGGACTTGAACATTAAAGGACGTCAGCTAACCAAAGAGACATTTATATATAGATATAGATTATATATAGATACAGATACTAGATCCCCTTAGAATGACACCAGAAGCTTAGTCAATTGTTGAAGTCAATCATTTTGTCCTTATACTGTGGTATCATTCTGGGTGGGGGATTCCTTCTTTCCCATTACCTCTCTTCTTTTCAGCCTTTCAGTTTCTGTGTCTGACACTAATATACATCCTTTTCTATCCATGTTGTCAAAGTATTACTCCCAGTTTCAATGCAAGTTTCTTCTACATTTTCAAATTTTGTACAAGCAGTGAACAGTTTAATACAGACATTGAAAAATAATGCTGTCTACTGTTTTAAATAATAGCACACTTTCATCTTCTGTTGTGAATTCAGATTCCTTGTACCTAAATTTGGTACAACAACAACAATATTAAATGAATTGTGAAGTTGTCAGATGTCCAGCTTAACACATATGTTATCTCAGAAGCCTGACATTCTCTTCTGCTAAGTTTGTAGACTGGACAGTGTTTACCTGGGCTGCTAGCTGTCAGTTGGCAATATTATGTTGTCAGTCAGGTAGGAGCTAGAAGTAGCCATCTGAGCTATAAGGGGATTCATTATACATTGTTTCATGTCTGAGGTCATAATCTAGACATAAAAGTATATTTGTTTTTTCTAGAAGGCAGTAGAAAGCCTTTGTTTAGTAGAAATACTGCTTTACATTTCCAGAAATACATCTTATCTACCCAATAGGTGGTGTTGTTCTACAGTTTGTCTTGAAGAGCTGTGTGGTGATGTCACTGCTATTACCTGAAATGCTTCATCTGGGAGTGTGATACTTGCTGGATGCAGTGGCGTGCGTCTGTAATCCTATTTACTTAGGAGGCTGAGGCTGTTGGATTGCTTGAGTTGAGGAGATGTTCATCATGGTTCACTGTTACAGTCATTACTGTAGGGTTCTTCCTGCTGGCAGCAGCCCTCGATCGGCCAGAGTCCCAAAGTCGGGTCCGACGTCGGCTGAAGTTGCTTCTTCCCTGACGTCAGTGCGCCAGGGGTATAAAGACCTCAGCCAACGCCATTTTCCCCAGTGTTTCTTGCCGTGCGGTGCCCGTAGCAAAGCAGTGCGCAAGTGCCAGTCGGCCGACTCCTGTTTACTTTTGGTGACTTTTGTATCGAAGACTTCTTATTTTAAGCTAAGTATCCCGTTGGGGAAACCTTTTTCTTGCTCCTGTCCGATGTTAGAAAAAGTTAATAACTGTATTTCTTGTGGGAAGCAAATACCTCATAAGGATTTTCACTCTTACTGTATACCTTGCCTAGGCCCTGACCACGACGTAGCTAATTGTAGGTTTTGTGCTAGATTTAATCAACGCACTATTAGGCATAGATATGATTTTGCCTTCCATTATTTTGGAAAAAAGATTTAATTACAATATGTCGTCGTATTCTTATCCGGCTACTGGAGTGTATAAGAGGCGCAAGTATAAAGACAGGCCTCCGAGGTCCAAAGCGGACGACATTATTCAACCAGTGCCAGTTGCCGGTTTGTCAGTCGTCAGTGAGGCGCTTTTGCAGCCCCTGTCATCTGCCACTTTTGAACCGGTTGCCTGGACCGACTCCTGCATGGAGCCGATGGGGCCTTCAGAATTTCCAGGGATTGGACCTCCGGATAATGCTCCCTCAGATGGGTCCGGAACCGCTGTGCAGGCACAGGCTTCTGAGGGAGTTTTTAGGCCTACACAGCTTCATGTAAAGATGGCTCCAGTTTTGCAGTCAAAGACAAAGACAAAGACTAAGGCTCCGGCAAAGACAAAGCAGCATGCACAGGCACCTTCTGATCAGGGTCCTAGACCTCAAAGACAGATGCTTAAAATGGCTGAAGACTTGTTAACTATGATCAGAGGTTCCCATCCCCCTCCTGACAAGGGACCTAGGCTAGAGCCAGATTATGATTCCTCAGATCAAGTTTCAATTTCTTCTGCTTCTTCCTCTGAGCAGGATTATTCCTTCTCTCCTTATGAGGATTCTGATAATGAAGAATCCCTTCCTTCAGCCTCTCCTCCTGAGGATTATTCATTTGGGGAAACTTTGCATGACATGAGAGAGCATTTTTACTGGGAAAGGCAGGAATACTCTGAAGCCAAGAAAAGGCTTAGGTATTTTCTTCTGCTCCTACTGCATAGGCCCCTGGCTATTCCCCCTGTATTGGACATTGTGGATGATGTTTTTACAGAGGCATCTCTCTCTCCTGATTCTTTTCCTCCTGCTGCTGTCAAGCTGTATAGGTATTATAGGGTTCCAGATTCTCACAAATTTCTTTTTAAGAACCCTTCAGCTGATCCAGAAACTATATCTCAGGGCCCTAAGGGTGTTAAAGCGGCCTCTGCTAAGAATCCTATTCCCTCTGACCGAGAGTCCAGAGCCTTGAAAAGATGGGGCAAAAAAGTTTATACTTCTGCTACTTTGTCTATTAGAGCTTTGAATTGTCAATTTCATATGTTGAAATATCAGCAATACCTTTTGTCTGTGTTAAAACAAAAGATGTCTGCTGTTTCTGGTGGTACAGAAAATAAGGAATTACAGGATTTATTGCACGCTACTGAGCAGGTGGGTAAACATACCCTGCACTGTGGTTTTGATTCTTTGGAGGCTTCTTGCAGGGCTGCAGCAACTGGCGTAGTTATTAGAAGGCATGCTTGGTTAAAGGAGCAAAGTTTGCTGGAGCAGGTTAAGGCAAAACTTTTGGATGCCCCTTTGCAGCACAATGTTTTGTTTGGGGCCAAAGCTGAGGAGGTATTGAAGAAAATGGAAGACAAAGCCAAATCTATGCAGACGGTTAAAGATTTTCTACAGATACAACCCCCTAGATTTAGCAGGAACTGGCCAGCTAAACCTTGGTCCTTTCTGAGCTCAGAAAGACCTCAGAGAGGCAGATACAGGCATTCCAGAGGTAGAGGTCAGGCACAGCCCCCTTTCAGAAATAAGCAGTGGAGTGCCCCCTCTCCCAAGGGAGGAGAAGATAGGTCACAACCTTACAGGAAACAGTCATTATGACTCTCCCTTACTAGCTCCAGGGGCTCCCCTCCTGGATGCGCCTTTGGGAGGAAAAATCTCTCTTTTTTATCACAATTGGAGCCACATAACCCAAGACAAATGGGTTCTGGACATAGTTTCATGGGGTTACAAGTTTCATTTCCATACCTTGCCAAAACCAAACGGATGGCCAGATCTGCCAAAGCATCAATGGGCAGAGGCACAACAGCAAGTTCAGTCCCTCATGGATATGAGGGCCATAGGATTGGTGCCAAATTCAGAAATGGGGCAAGGGTTTTATTCAAGACTTTTCCTGATTCCCATGAAGGAAAACACATGGAGACCAATTCTGGACCTTTCTGTATAAAACACCTTCCTAGAAATACCAAAATTCAACATGCTCACTTTGCAGCAGCTGCTGCCTATGCTGAGCAAGAACGCTTGGATGGTGACTTTGGACTTGAAGGAAGCTTACATGCATATTCCCATAAGGCAAGAGTGCAGAAGGTACCTGAGATTCAAAGCGGGCTTGAAGCATTACCAGTTCTCTGTGCTGCCCTTTGGCTTATCTACTGCGCCCAGGGTCTTTACAAAGTGCCTGGCACCAGTAATGGCATTTTGCAGACAGAAGGGAATTCAAATATACCCTTATCTGGATGATTGTCTCATTCAAGTGGACAACAAGGGGACTTTATTTCAGCATCTAGCATTTGTGCAGCATCTTCTCTGGTGCCTAGAGTTCACCGTGAACCTAAAGAAATCAAACCTGGTGCCCACCACGCAACAGATTACTTTCCTGGGTGCTCTTCTGAGCACTACAACCCAGATGGCTTACTTGACACCAGACAAAAAAGTACAACTGACTTCTTTCAAAAACCTGGCTTCAATGAGTCAGCTAACTGCAAGAAAAATTCTGCAGGCTTTGGGTTACATGGCATCCTGCATTCTGTTAATACCATATGCAAGACTGCATATGAGGAAGATATTGGTACCTCAAGAGTATATGGTCTCAGCATTGCCACAGTTTGGAAACAGTGATCACAATTTTTCCTTGTCTCCGGCAGGAGTTTCTTTGGTGGGTCGAGGCATGGCTCCAGAACAAGGGGAAGCCTTTCTGTCCCACTCCAACCAATCAAGTCATAATGACGGATGCTTCAGACTATGCATGGAGAGCCCACATGCAAGGGAGATGTCTTCAGGGTGCCTGGACAGAGGACCAAATGCACCTGCACATAAATTTGAAGGAGATGCTAGCTGTACAGAATGCCCTGACAGCCTTCAAGGATCTTATTCTACTGGGGCAATTACTGATAAAGACGGACAACACTACAGTGATGTGGTACATAAACAATCAGGGAGGCTCTCACTCTTACCCCCTGTGCAGATTGGCCATGACTCTGTGGAACACAGCACTGGCCAGCAAGGTAGACTTACAAGCTCAATTCCTGCCAGGAAAGGACAACACTCTGGCGGACAGTCTAAGCAGAAACCTTTCAGATCCACACGAATGGATGTTGGATGTTCGGATATTCAGGATGATAACAGAGGCGTGGGGGTGCCCGGACATAGATCTTTTTGCATCCCCCCAAAACCATCAACTTCAAACATTCTGCACGAGGACCTACCACAAACTAGCATGGAAAGTGGATGCCCTCTCATTCAGTTGAAAACACCTCTCAGTATATGCTTTTCCTCCTTTGCCTCTTCTACCTCGGGTACTTCTGAAGATCAAACAGGACAGACCGCAAATTATTTTACTGGCTCCCAACTGGCCTCAGCAATTCTGGTATTTCACCCTGATGAACCTGGCTCAGGGTCCACCCTGGATTCTGCCACAAATTCCACATCTACTGTCTCAACAAGATGGCCAGATCCTGCACAGCCATGTAAAAACTCTAAATCTAGCAGCCTGGTGGATCCAGGGTTTTTAAACAGCTCTACCCTTACCAAACAGGTACTGGACATAATCCTCAAAGCTAGAAGGCCCAGCACCAGGAAATCTTATGCAGGTAAATGGAAGAGATTTTGCTCCTGGAATCAGGCCCAGGGTTTTGATTCTGCAGTTCTAAACATTCCTCTGATTTTACAATACCTAACAGAGATGTTGCATAAGGGCCTATCTTTTTCATCTATCAAAATTCATGCTTCTGCTATTTCTGCACATTAAAATATGGATCCCCCAATCTTTTCTCATCCGTTACTTAAACAATATCTCAGAGGGGCAAAGAATATAAGGCCCCCTTTAAGAGCACCAGTTCCCATTTGGGATCTCAACTTTGTTTTGGAAAAGTTAACTTTGTCTCCTTTTGAACCTGCAGCTTCCACAGATTTAAAGCTTTTATCATGGAAAACTGCTTTTCTTTTAGCTATAACCTCAGCCAGAAGAGTTTCGGAATTACAAGCACTCATGGCTGTGGAACCCTTTATTATTTTTCATCAGGACAAGGTGGTTTAGAAAGAAGCCTTAAATCAGACTATTCATTTACCTGCCTTTTATCCTAATCCTCAAAGTGTAGAGGAAAGAATTTTGCATTCTTTAGATATACACAGACAGCTTCGCTTTTACCTGGACAGGACCAGGATTTTCAGGATATCTGACCAATTGTTTGTAGCTTATGCTTCTACTTCACAGGGGAGAGCAATCACTAAGCAAACTGTTTCTAAGTGGATTGCCCACTGCATCAAGTTCTGTTACTCTCATCATGGCAAACCAGTTCCTGTTAATGTTAGAACACATTCTACCGGAGCTACTGCTACTTTGGCAGCTTTTCTCAGTGGAGTTCCTACCAAGGAGATCTTAGAAGCTGCAACTTGGAGTTCTGTGCATACTTTTTCTAAGCACTACAACCTCCCTCTCTATTCTAAATCTAGGGCAGGCTTTGCCTCTGCAGTCCTGCAGGGTTTTGTAGCTGCTCCTTCTGTTCCTTCTCCATCCACCCTTTCTTAGCTTTGGGATTCAACCCTACAGTAATGACTGTAACGGTGAACCACGATGAACATAGTACAGTTGTGTACTCTTACCATAAATGTAGATGTTCGAGTATGTTCACTATTACAGTCTGGGTTACCTTCCCTCCTATCCCCTCTTTTGTTGTTCTTTGAGTGCTGTCAGTGTCTCCTTGGCACTTCTTTTTTCTGAGATATTTTTGCTGATGTTATTTGGGAATGTTCTGGTTTATGTTTGCTTATTCTTTTGATTAAGCTTTTGGCCTTTATTTTTGGGCACCTGACATCTGGGGCAAGAAAAACTGGGGAAAATGGCATCGGCTGAGGTCTTTATACCCCTGACGCACTGACGTCAGGGAAGAAGCGACTTCAGCCAACGTCAGACACGACTTTGGGACTCTGGCTGATCGAGGGCTTCTGCCAGCAGGAAGAACCCTACAGTAATGACTGTAACAGTGAATATACTCGAACATCTACATTTATGGTAAGAGTACACAACTGTACTTTCTAGCCTGCTGTGCTCTATGTTGAACAGGTGTCCACACTAAGTTCTGCATCAATATGATGATTGTAAGGAAGCCTATAATCACCAGGTTGTATAATGAGGGGTAAACTGGCCCAGGCTGGAAACAGAGCAGGTCAAAGCCCCCATGTTGATCAGTAGTGGGACTGCATCTGTGAATAGTTGCAGTAGTACAGCCTAAAAAAAATAGTGGCACGCAGCCTTTTAGTAAAAAAAAAAAAAAAAAAAAAAAAAAAAAAACAGTGTACACAATTAAATTTGAGTCATAATTTTTCTTTAAACCAAACACGCACACATTTTCCAACTTAAATTAATGGTATATTCACAAGAAAAAAATACTGTGAACCACATCGTGGTTTCTTTCATTTACTACCACCTGAAAATGTCCTTTTTCATGGCATCGCTTGTTTCTATCTTCCTGGGATTTTCTGCTTGTACCTTATATGTAGCATATACAAAGCTACCCTCACAGACAGCCTTTTAAGTTTTTTTGCTCCTTTGTTTTTGTACCGGAGCTGAATGGCAATACAAGCATTATGTTTGTAAAGCAAACTTTAGTTTGCAGATGTATTATGAAAACAAGAAATCAGAGAAGTAGATACCAAACAGTAGAGGACCCAAGACTGAACCCTGTGGTATTCCACTTGTCACTGGTCTGAAGTCGGATTTGGAGTCTACTACTTTCACAGCGTGGGTTCTGTCAGTGAGCCAGTTGGCAACCCATCTTGTGACATAGGGATTTATACCTAGTTTTAGTGAGTTTATCTATAACTCCAGAGAGGGGGATGGTGTCAAAAGCCTTGGTGAGATCTAGATAGGCTGTGTGAACCACCTTACCCTCATCTACGTCTTTGGTGACTGCTTCAAAGAAGTCTATCAGGTTCAGCAGACACCATCTGCCTTTTACAAACCTGAACTGGGTGGGGTCCATAGTTTGGAGATTACCAGTGTCATTGTTTATAAGTTCGATGATGATACGTTCCATAGCCTTGCAGACCAGGCTCATCAGGCTAATGGGGCAGTAGTTCCTGGAGTCCATTGTGGCTCCCCCTTTGTGGAGTGTGATAACTATCGCTGTGCGCCATTCAGTGGGCACAAAGCCAGAGGTAAGGTTATGACTGAACACGGTACTTAGGTCGGGTGCCAGTTCGTTCTGTAGTTCATGTAGAACACAGCCTGGGATGTTGTCAGGTCCCATGGATGCTGTGTTCCTGGCTATGGAGAGGGTGGTTGTTACCTGTGCTGCCGTGATTACAGGAACTTTGCATTCTTCCAGTATAGAGTTAGTCCCTTTAGGGGGTGAGAGGGGGGTAAAGTTAGCACTGAACCTATCTGCCAGGATGTTGGCGATATCAGTTGGTTCTGTACATTTAGTGTCATTGTGCTGTAAGGGTCTATATCATATGAGTGAATTGCACAAATTGTGAAAGGTCATAATATCGAACATTCCAGACCTCAAAGTGCTTTTTCTGATATCGCGGTACAGTGAAGAATGGGATATTTGCCCTTTCCTCAATGTAGTGCGATCTCAGAGTTGGAATATATATTTAGCGGGGGGGTGCGGGCACAGCCCACCACAATAGGAAGTTTGAGTTCCGGTACGTTCGATATTATGAGCGTTCGCAATTTGTGCGATTCACTCATATGATATAGACCCGTGCTGTAACTCAGAGCAGATCTGACTGTTGCCATTGAGATTCTTGACATGGCTATGGAATGCTTTGTGGTTGTCTTTAGAATCAGTGGCAATTTTGTTTTCGTAACTAGCTTTGGAGGATTTTATGAGGGATCTCAGCTTCTCCCTGAGGCTGAGCAGGGAGTTCCTCCAATCATGGTATTTTACTCTTTTTTGCAACAGTTTCTTTCTTCTGTTGTAGAGTTTGTTTATGGCAGGGGACCACCAGATTGGCTTCCTTTTTTTGGAGAATAGCATCTTGCTTCGGTTAGGGATTTGCAACTCATGTAAGTGCTTATAAAGTGCATTTGCATAGGATTCAGCAGTCGTACTTCTATTGTCCATCTGCATGGGTGTCGTGAAGTGTGCCAATTCTGTCTTAAGAAGCGTGAAGTTGGCTTTGGAGTAATTTTTTACAGTGGATTCCCTAATGGAGTGTGAGGGCGGGATGTGGATGTCTAGGGCATTTAGCTTGCGGTTGGATCTGACCAACAAGGAATTGACCTCTGGTGTGGAACAGCGGTTGCCCATGTTGGTAATGACCAGGTCTAGGATATTGCTGCCTCTGGTGGTGGTGTGGATAAGTTGATCCAAGGCACTGGATTTTATGAATTCCAGAAAACATTGAGCAAAAGATTTGGTACATGAGTAGTTTTCCCAGTTAATGGTGGGGTAGTTGAAAGGACCCATTATTAAGGTGTTAGGTTGCACCCTAATATTTTCCAGTGTATCAAGAAATGAGGAGTGGGAATCCTGGGGCATGGTGGGGGATCTGTAGCAAGCTACAATTTGGATTGCGGTCTTGCCCAGACATAGTTGCACTTGGATAATCTCGGATGCATTATGCCGAGCAACTAGCCTGGAGGTGTGGATATCCTTAATGAATATGCACACGCCTCCGCCTTTAGTGTTTCAGTCCAGGTTAGGTGGCCAAAAGGTGTGGTATGAATTATAGCCTGGTAATGCTGGAGTGCACTCTGGAACCTTCTACCAGGTCTCTGTCACTGCACAGATGTTGATGTTCTCCATTTGAAGGAGTGCCTCGAGTGAGTGCATTTTGAGGTTAAGACTTCTAGCATTGAGTAGCATTACCCTCAGATTTTGCTTACTTGTACCTGTTACGGTGGTGAATTTGATATTTGAACCTTGCCTATAAAAGGCACTATAGGGGTGGCAAGAGCCTTAGCCAGTATCCAGAATCCCAAGGGCGACAGGTGCAGGCCATTTCTGGCAAAGTATCATGGTCTGTTGATCATGTCATCCCAGGCAGACAGATACTGGATCCCCTTAGAATGACACCAGAAGCTTAGCGAATTGTTGAAGTCAATCATTTTGTCATTGTACTGTGGTATCATTCTAGGTGATGGCAGGATGCTACTCAGGGCTAGGGTCATACCTGCCTGGGCTACAAGATTGGACAGCTCCTCCATGTCTCTTTTCATGTAGTCCAGGGAGGTACGTCTCAGGTCATTCACACCAACATGGACAATGACAGAGTCATGTTTGTACTTGTTGTGGAGTGACCTGAGTGCGTGCATTATGTGGCGGATCCTGGCACCCAACAGGCAGCTGACAGTAACTTTCTCCTTGTTTAGCCTGGTGAGTGGAACATCAGTGTGCCTGACTATAGAGTCACCTATGACTAGAGTGTTGGGTACTTTCTTATGCCTTATGGGTTGTGGTTGAGTGGCACACTGAGTTTGTGGGCTATGTGTCATTTGGGTTGTGTTGGGGGTGGAGGTTGCTTGAGTTTCTCCTTTGGGGGTCCTTGTTGCTAGGGCAAATATTTATTGAGAGCCTCCGTGAATGTAGGTGTGCGTTTTCTGTTTCTACGTGTGTGTGTGTTTGGTGGTGTAGGTTTTGAGAGACTATGTGATGAGTGTGGTGTGGTGCAAGTTTTTACCTTCTCCTCTTGACCATCTAGTCCAGTCTTGGGTGAAGAGAGCTTTGATTCCAGTTTGGCTATATAAGTGCATCTCACAGGTTGTAGTGTTGGGTGGTAGGAGGAGAGGGTTGTCTGTGTACAGGAGGCAATTGCTGCATTGCCCCAAGATGCCCAGATTCATCAGTAAACAGGAGAAAACACTGGGAGCTGACCCTTAGACATGCCTGGATAGGTTCTTATTTATTAAGTACTAAAGACTGTTTTTCTCTTGACAAGTGAGGAAAGTTGAGTGCTGTAGTAATTTGTAGCTTATTTAGGGCTTACAATGAGTTCTGAACAAGTGCTGAACTCAAAGAAACAGATTTGATTGCTAAAACTAAAAAGCAGGCTAGTTCTGAGGGAAAATTGGAAGAGCAGACTTTATGGTGCTGGGAATAGTTTAATGCTAGCTAAGCGGTGATGCATAAAGTGTTTATTTTTTTTAGGGAAGCTACCTAGTGCTTACCACTTCCACTGATAAGCTAGAAGGCTTTCCTCCAACACAAAAAGGCTTGGGGGCTCAGAAACTTACAAACAGTCCTGGATGCAGCAAATTTTTATCTGGACTAGACTACTTACAGGAAAGACAGGAAGCAAGCTTAGAAAAAAGTGATTTTTTTTGTAAAGTGGAAAAGGAGAAAGGAGGAGCAGAAAAAAATTCAAAGTTAAGAAATTAAGTGGTTTGGCCTTCTCAGATGTTCTCCCTGTATTAGGTATAATAAGGTAACGACACTAGACTGGGAGGAGTGTCCCAGATCAAATCTACAGTAGGGGTGGGCAACTGCAAAGCCACCAAGTAAAAGAACACGATACCAACAGGTAGGGAGGGTGGGAAACAAAACTCAGAACAAACAAACCCAAACAGATGTTTAACAAATGTAGAACATTTCCAGTTAATACCTCGCACACAGTGAAACTAGCTAGAAAAGTATGCAGCAGACAATAAAAGTGATATAAATAACTCATAAAAATAAGCAAAAAACAGTATACTTAATGTTATATATCACAGATCAGTTTGCTCAGTACCCTTCCAACGATTAGCTCAGTGTGAAATGGCAGAAACACTCACAAGTTAACTTCTTAAGTAACAGAAAGTGATGGGCAGAAAGCAATATTGTACTAATTAAAACACTACTGTCCTTCCCAAATGATTCTGTGCTCATTTTGCACCAAAGCAGAACATGGCTGTTCACACCCGCTTGCCTTACACATGTCCACAACCTGAAGTAATCAAGCATGGAGTTTCCTGCACCATTATACTTTCCCTGTCTGAGACACAGGCAGGCCTCAGCTCAAATGGAGTCCCCAGGTGAAGAACTCCATTTTTACCTACTGTATCACCCCTAACTCCGTCATGCCCCCCCCAATTCCACCTACTCCTCACTGCAGTTCTAAATACTGAGGCCCCATGTCCTTCTGTACCACCAAGGCACTTCTCATCCTGTCCTCTGCAGTCCATTTCTGTCGGCATATTCCACACTACCTCATTTTTTGCACTCTCAGAACTCACATTTTTACTATGTCATCTCCACTATCTGATGTATAGATCAAGAAAACATACGAACCACCAAGCACAACAACAGTATTGAAGGAAAATACAGCAGTATTACTACTACTGAAAGGGGATCTTTAAACACAGCTATAAAGGGGGCGACTCTGTGCCCTTGGCAATCCTCCCCATTTTCCATAGCCCAGTCTGACGTTGAGGATTTAAACATTAAAGGACGTCAGCTAACCAAAGAAACATTCATGTATAAATATATATATATATATATATATATATATATATATATATATATATATACATACACATGTCCAGCATGAGCAAAATTGTCCTTTGATCAGTATGCTTTTAAAGCTGTTCATTGATTCTATGAAAAAGATTGCTTCCAGCGTAGACAAAAAGGTATTATGATGCAGAATGCTAGCTTCCTTCTATAACTGAATTACTGAGCTGTAACAAAGAGATACACTAGCTCCTTGCTGACTTTCCAAAAACACAAACACTGACTGTCAACTAGTCAGTCAAGACAGTATGACAGCGCTAAGCACTGCTACATCTTCCATCACCACACATTCTTTCTCTTTCCACTCAATTTTTCTGTGCAAAATTGGCTTACCTTTCTATTTAAAAGGAAGCCAGCACATAGTATTAAAACACCAGCTTTCACTTCTTCAACTTGCTCTGGTCACCATGACACTCACCTTTGGGAAATCCAACCATTAAGCCCATCAACTTGCTCTACCAGTCTCCCAGTCCTGCAGACCTTACTCCTGATTCCATATCTCATGTAGATAGCCACTCCCAGCTTCCATTCTTTTTACTCTGTGCACCATTTACCAGTACGGGGGCTCTCCAGGTGTTTTCGCTTTTGTCTAAATCTCAATAACGCATGCTTTGTCCACTTACTCCTCCCCAGCATTACCACTGTCTCTGTACCAACCACTAGGTGGTGTTCCAGTATACTTCGCTGTACTGATTTCTAGTGCAAAACTCCATGCATTCATTAAAAGCTGGGTTTGCTCTGAAACTGTTATTTTATAGGAAGGAAATTTCAAAGTTTTATGCACCGAATTAATATTTTTGACTTAAAACACAGCTCTCTTTGAATTACTGCGTTTTGTCTTCTGACGTGTAAAGAATGCCTCTCCTATTTGTATATTCTGTTTCAGAAATAATACAGAAAAAGCAGATATTTATTTGTTGTTTACTTCTCCTTGAATGACTCTGGTGAAGTATATTATGTTTAAAAAATTTATGTAAACAGGTGGCTTTCCTTTCCTTCCCCTTTTCTTACTAATTTGGCTTATATATTTATTTTTTAAAGGTATAGACATGCAGCTAGGGTTTGACTTTTACCCATTTTCCTTCTAATCTCTCTCATACTTACTGAACAATTTAACGGTATATATCCACACTAGATGGGGGATTCCTTCTTTCCTCATTACCTCCCTTTTTTTCAGCCATTCAGTTTCTGTGTCTGATACTAATATACATCTTTTTCTATCCATGTTGTCAAAGTATTACTCCCAGTTTCAATGCAAGTTTCTTCTACATTTTCAAATTTTGTACAAGCAGTGAACAGTTTAATACAGACATTGAAAAATAATGCTGTCTACTGTTTTAACTAATAGCACACTTTCATCTTCTGTTGTGAATTCAGATTCCTTGTACCTAAATTTGGTACAACAACAATATTAAATGAATTGTGAAGTTGTCAGATGTCCAGTTTAACACATATGTTATCTCAGAAGCCTGACATTCTCTTCTGCTAAGTTTGTAGACTGGACAGTGTTTACCTGGGCTGCTAGCTGTCAGTTGGCAATATTATGTTGTCAGTCAGGTAGGAGCTAGAAGTAGCCATCTGAGCTATAAGGGGATTCATTATACATTGTTTCATGTTTTAGGGCAGAATCTAGACATAAAAGTATATTTGTTTTTTCTAGAGGGAAGTAGAAAACCTTTGTTTCATAGAAATACTGCTTTACATTTCCAGAAATACATCTTATCTACCCAATAGGTGGCGTTGTTCTACAGTTTGTCTTGAAGAGCTGTGTGGTGATGTCACTGCTATTACCTGAAATGCTTCATCTGGGAGTGTGATACTTGCTGGATGCAGTGGCGTGTGTCTGTAATCCTAGTTACTAAGGAGGCTGAGGCTGTTGGATTGCTTGAGTTCAGGAGTTCTAGCCTGCTGTGTTCTATGTTGAACAGGTGTCCACACTAAGTTGTGCATCAATATGGTGATTGTAAGGAAGCCTATAATCAGCAGGTTGTATAATGAGGGGTGAACTGGCCCAGGCTGGAAACAGAGCAGGTTAAAGCCCCCATGTTGATCAGGGTTAAAGCAAAGTC
>NC_056738.1:401618161-401694308 GCF_019279795.1 Protopterus annectens
TTAGAAAAAAATTGTGGAGTTAGAAGACACAGTGGGCAGAGAAAACCTGAGATTTTCTGCTATACCAGAGAAACTGGAAGCAACAGACTGTATTAATTTTATGGAAGAACAAATAAGCAACTGGACTGGTGTGCCACAGCAGGATTTGTTCACTGAAGGGGAACAATGTCTATGCTCCAAACCAGGCCATGGGAAAGCAGCCAAGACCTATATTAGTAAAGATGCAAGAGTTTATCCTGACAAAACTGTGGCAGAAGGGCAAAGTATTAAAAACTGGAGACAGCAGAGTGTTTGTAGAAAATGATTATTCACTGTATACCATGCAGAAATTAAGCAAATGTATCCCAGCAATCAGGGAATGTAGAGAGGCAAGTATGAGATTCAAGTTGCTGTATCCAGCAGTCTTCAAAGTGTTTTTTTTTCCCCGGAGGAATCAAAGTAATTTTTGATGAGGGTGGATGCACATGAATGCTAAGGTGGAAATAAAAAGTTTATTCAACAAAAAGCAAGTCAGCAAGCAAAAGGGAACACTGCTTCTTATTTTTCTGATGGTAAGGATCTTAGAGCAACTTTACCAATGAAACCTTTTGCAGTGTTCCAAATAAAAATACTTGAGAGACAGAAAAAAAGCACAGGACTTGACTAGAAGAATCAGCAGTACCTTGGACTTAAACTAGAGTCTGGTGTTGGGAAATGGGAGATGAACAAAAAGACCAGCAACTCCAAAATTAGTGAATAAATGGAAGACTATAAAGCACATTCATGAAATGTGGTTTTGCAAGAAAAAATGTCTGAAAACATTTCACTTTTGTTGATTTTGTTAAACTTGTAGGTGGACTGTAAAGCATATACACCACTTTATATTATTAATGTTCAGAAGGATACTAAAAGGGGGGAACTAACTGTAAGTAAAACATTTTTTGTTCTTTTTTTAGTATTTGAATACATTTCATGACATAAATTGCATGTTACATACAGTAAAACAGTTTTTTGTGGTGTGTAGTCAGGGCCATTTTAAATGTTGGGAAGTCTTTTCAGTGGCTGTTGTACGTATTAAAGTAAACAAGTACTTTTTAATTGTAAGAAATATAGGTTTTACAGTATAACAAGAGAAAAAAGATGGACAAAAGCAAGTTCATTGTTCATATGATGTGGTCGTGGACTGCTGTAGAGGGCTAAGGTGTTAAAGTGCACTGATTATATTATATGTAGAATGAGGATATTTTCTGTCTTTATTTTACAAAGGTGAATGTCTAGATTACTACCCTTGGCCTAAGCTGTAGGTGTTTTTGTAAGCATGTATGCTTTAAAAATAAGACAAAATGATGAAAGCCATGAAAATGAAAGCTTCTTACAACTGCAAAGATATTAGCTTGTTTGTTTTTCACTGCCAAATGCCCATTGGTGTCGAGATGTCTACAGCTGAGGGTAGCTGTGAATTTATTTATATTGTGCCAAAAACTGTTATTATGGAGCTTAAGAAAATTTTGGGAGAAATCAGCTTTCAGCAGGGAATGTTATTTTAGATGGGGACTGGAATTTGATTTGCAATAGTGAAGATGTATCAGGGAGATCTACAAAGGACAATATAACAAAGGTGGTTAGATATCCGAAGAAATTTATGAAAATATTTGGTATGAAAGATGTGAATTCAGTAGTAGGAACTCTGACAGAATTTACATATTATTCCCCATGGTACAATAACTGGGCTAAACTAGATAAAAATTATATGTCACAGGAATGTGTGCATTTAATTGAAAGCTTTGACACTCATTCAATAACTATTTCTGATCATGCATCAGTAAAAAAACTAAGATAAAATGCAGGGTAATGAAGTAAAAATAAGACACTGGTGCTTTCCCACCTACCTGTTAAAAAGAGAAGGAATTAAGGAATAGGTAATGGAAATTAGTCAAGAGTTACTAGGGAAGATAGAAATATCTTCAGATGTTATAGTTAGTGAATGGGATAAAATGAAAAATGGAGTTTAAAAATAGGGTTGAAATAAAAGAGAAAGAGGTATGGTTAAGAAGCAACAGAAATTACTTAGAGGGCTACCAAAGGTTAAAGTATTGCAGAATAAAGGAAATCTCACAGAACAAGGGAAGGAGCAAATGCTAAGTGCTAAAGAGAAAATAAGGGAGTATCTGGATAAATGCAAGAGTTTATGAAGATTGCAGTTAAGCAACTAATTTTTTTAACCATTCCAGACCAAAAAAATTTTTTACCACAATGACTTAGGCAATTAAATGTTGAAAAGGTTGTCACCAAACTTGGGGAACCTATAACAAGAAAATTAACCAGAGATTCTGTAGAGGTTTTAGAGATATTCTGGGAATTTTATAAAAATTTGTATAAAGCAGAGAAATGTAGAAATCAAGAAAGAGTACAAGTGGACATATTTATGGAAGGCTTAATTATGCCAGGGTTAGAGGAGATGATGCTCAACAATTAACAGTTAAGATAGGAGGTGATGAGATAAAAGCAATGATGTATAATCAATCTTCAGGAAAGTCTCCCGGAGCAGATGGTATTTCTGTGGAGGTTTGGAAATTGGGAAGAAAGAAAGTGATAAACATCTGGACGATATTGTTAACAGTATTTTAAAAGGAGATAAAGCACCAAAATCCTGGAAGAAAGCTGTGGTGGCTGTGTTATGTAAAGATGGCAAAGACTCTTCAGACCCAGCTTTATATAGACCCATTTCAATTTTAAAACATGGTTATAATTGTATATGCCTATACTAGCCAAAAGAATGCAAAGGTGTTGCCAAAAACTGATAGATATGGATCATTGTGGTTTTGTGAAGGGGGAGGCAAACATTTGACAACATTAATAGAACAGTGATGATCCAGAGGAAAGCAGAATATAAGAAAATACTTCTGCTGTGTTTGGGTCTTGATGCAGAGAATGCATTTGACAGAGTAAGGTGGGGTGTTATTAGTAGGGTATTGGAAGCATTTGCATTCTCTGATAGAGTAATAAGGTCAATTAGAAGTATATATGAAGGATCAAAAGCAAGAATTAAACTGGAAGGGTTCCTTTCAGATAAGCTGAGTCTCAACTGAGGAACCAGGAAGGGGTGCCCTATTTCCCTTTATTTGCTTTATATTTAGAGCCATTGGCAAAGAAAATAAAGAAGTAATTTGGAACATATGCTTTGTGTAATGAGATGGCAGATTTTAAAAATTCCCTGCAGAGTACTTTATCAGTAATATTAGGTGAGCAAATGGCTGTATGGCAGAAAATTATTCTTTTGAGATGGGATACGGGATCTGAAATGTCTAGATATATCAAGGCCTTATTAAGTTTAATTTTGTTGCTGCCAAAAATGGTTCCTAGAAAATGGGAATCAAAGTTTACGCCAATTTGTATCTGAGGTATTGAATTTTGTAAAAACAGACTGGAAGAGGAATCTTTAGAAAAGGGAAAGAGCAAATTACATAAAAGTAAATGGAAATTGTGGGAACATTACATGCATAATAATGTTCAGGAGGAGGAGTGAGGTTTAAGGGAAACAGGAATTCGGCAATTTTTTGTAATGTTGAACTGATCATAGTAGCAAAGAAAATAGATGTGATGTATATTGTAGTTAAATGGAAGAATGTAAAAATGGTTTGTTTTCTCTTCTGTTAATGTATGTTTGCCTATGTCTTAAGTGATAAAATTTAATAAAGGTGTTTAAAAAAGAAAATGTTTTGTTATTTACTAACGATGTTTTTTTCCTGTTCTTGTCAGCACATCCCTTGTATTCTTTGTTATTTTTGCCACAATGTTTAGTTACATTAAATTATCTGATACGAGTACCCCAAGTCTCTTTCTACTTTTATTGTTGCTGCTTTCCCCTAAAATTGCATATTGCATATGATTTTTGCATGGAATTTAAACTGTCATACTGAGACCAGTCCTCCAGAATAACCAAGTCTGTCTTCGTCATTTTTTACCTTGATGCAGATCAACCATTTTGCAAATCTTTGCATCATTATCAAAAAGACAAAGTCTTCCCTTTAGTCCAGGGGTCTCAAACTCCTGGCCTATGGTCAGAAGTGGCTTATGAATACATAATGTCTAGCCCTCACAAAATACTCAGATTATGTCTGTAAGAGAGAGTATTGCTCCTTCTCTGCTTCAACTGATTGCTGCTCTGAACTGATAAGAACTCAGCTTCCTGGAGCATGTTATCGGTTGAGTGGTCCTGAGACTCTTAGATTGTGATCCATCCAAGCAGTGTATAGTTTAGAAGCTATAACCTCCTTTCATTGCTCTGTATATTGATCGCAAAAACTCTTGCTTGCTAATCATTTAGAAGAAAAGGGTTTATCCTTGCAGTTGAAGAGTGCCTTGATATAGCTGAGAAGTGAAAATAGCACGTTTAATAAAAGACTGGTTAATTGAAAGGTGTTTAAGTATATGAAGCGAATGTGTGCTTGGAAATATAGAATGAGGTACAGGAGGAGGACTGTTTATAGGTGCTTACCGAAAAAAAAAACTTTGAAAAAATTCTGTTGTGAGAACAACAAGCTTTGTTAATTGTTTAAATTTAGGTGCAAAAAGATGTTGCAGAACATAGTAAAACTGGCAGCAGTATGGCAGTGTATTACACTGAAATAAATCACTTACACAGACAAGTCTTTTGAAACCTAACGCCCAGTGTAAGCCTGCTTATATATAGGCCTTGCACCGATGTAAGCCACTTACTCCAAGAGCAGGTCTTTCAGAATTGGGACAGGTTTACACAGGAGTAAGTCACTTACACTGACAGTTAAGTCTTTTGAAATTTGGCTGATTATCTATGTTTGCATTTTTAAAATTATCTCCAGTAGCTCTTCTTTTCAACATCCTATCTCTAGCTGATAAAACTGGACTTTGCTCACTAATATTACTATTATTACAAGTCCTTTTAGCATTTCTTCTTGTGGAAGTGCAATCAGGCTCAGTGTTATCCTGGTTTTCTGGTGGTGCTATAGAACCTTTAAGATGGCAGATATTTAATATCGGAAACAGATATACTGAGTATCATTATTTGTGAAACTTTTAATTTGTTTTGGGGAGCCTGTCTTCATGCCAACAGATGTACATGTTTGAGTAATTGCATCACTTCAGGATAACATATGACACATCAATGTGTTTACTTTTTACTCTACAACACAAAACTTCTGTGACTGACTGCATTATTTAATTGGAAATAATCATCTGAATCTCCGCATTCTTAATTGTATTAACTAAAAACTTCTTATCTTCATCCCCACCCCCAAATTCCTTCCTATATCTTATTAGCTGTGGCTCATAGGTGTTGGAATCACTGGGCAGTGGGGGGGGGGGGGCATCCCACACACTTTCAGTAGCTGCTCATTGTGCCGTAAAACTGCTGCCAGAATAGTGATTACAGGGAAACATTTGCTTTGCTGTTAGATAACTACAAGCTCAGGCAGCTGGCAAAAGACAATTTGAGTAATAAATCAGCATTTTCTGGCTGCCCAAGTTTGTGGTTACCATGGAAATGCCTGTGCAAGTGTTTCTGAGGCATATCAATCAACTTCTTTATTCAAGAATTTTGGACAAAGCCAACAATAATAAGGGAATGAAGGCTAAAAACCAGGGACAGTTTTAAAATATTGCGCTTACAATCTTCGAAAGCTGCTAGAACAACAGTTTTTACATTAACATACATTTTCTAAAGGATATTAAGTCTCAGACTCACATATCTCATTATTTAGTGAGCACAGTCCACAGTGGTTTGCCAAAAAACACACAATTCATTAAGAAGACACCAAAAATATGAAGCAATAATGTAGACATTCTGTGAAATTCTAGAGAATTGAGAGGTATGACCCTGAGTATTTTACCAGAAAATGCAACATTTTATAAGGGACAGGACAAAACACGAGGACAAATTAGGAATGTGGAATTTATTTATTTATTGCAATTTGTTTACCAGGTAAGTGGAATGACCTATTCACCATTTTCAGCCACAACCTGGGATCAAAAGCAGTACAGGCAACAATGTACACAAGTGCAATAAGACATTACATTACTGTACATCAAGCTTTACTTTTGGAACATACCTCTTAACAGTACAATGTGCGTATGATTCCCATAGGTTGACACAGATTTGTATGTTTATTGCATTTCACTTGCTCAGTACTAAGATGGGCTTTGACTCTCCTGTCTAACAGCCTGTTTTAGGCAGAATTTTCCACAGACGTACATTTCACTGGAGCTAGACTGACTTCCAAGGTAGTAATCATGCTGATGTATTTAATTATTCATTCATTCTTAGGCCCAATTTATGCTATTCAGGATCATTATGGGGTAGGCAGTGATTTCCTGACAAGCAATGGGGAATAAACCATAAAAATAGATTAAATTCATGGATATTCCAAGGCCAACTAGTCAGACCATTCACTCCTTGCCAATACCCTCACTCAGGCAGTATTTCCTTTCTCCAGGAGGGCTATACCAATCAAGCTAAAATAAATTTGTGGATACCCATCCAGTCATCTAGTTTATGTTTAAAGTAAGATAGTGAATTGCATTACTTAACATGTAGGTAAAGTTTATTCCAGTGGTCTGGGATGTGCTGTCTTATATGCCAGATTCTCCATTGTGCTGTATATATCTGTTGTTGAACATTAAGGCTTCTGGTGCTAGTCACTTGTTTGAGATATTAGACTTCCAGGGAAACATGAGCTCCAGAACAAGTGGGCTTCTAATGGTGCGGCAAACAAGACAGAGATCTCCCCTCAAAAGTATTTAAGGCATTGAATAAAGGCATAGAGATTCCAGCCTGTCTTGGTAGTACAGGTACTTTCAGCCTGTGATCTTTTTAGTTGGGAACCTCTGGAGTCTTGATAATTGCATTATATTATTTATGAGATATACCCCAAAGGGGACATTGTACTTGATAACTGTCCCAACCAATGCTAAGTATAAGTGAGTGACTACCTCTTTAGACTATGATGATATTCCCTTGGCAATTAGGTGGGCTAAATAAAAGGACTTTCTGACAAGCTTTGTTACATGATGGTCTAAAATGAAGGGAACTCCCAGCCTAAGTACCTAGGCCCCTGACAAAAATTTTTTTTGTAGCGGTGTGTTGTCTGTAAAGTATGGTGAGGGGAGGGATTGTGTACCAAAAGTGATGATACCATACTTTTTAGCATTTAGTTTGAGACCATTTTAAATACACCAAAGGTTTACTAGGAAGAACTCATAAATGAGAGTTTGGGTGCCATAGTGACTTAACAACAACCTTCATTTTTCAACCATCTGCAGACTTCATTAGCTAGAGGCTTTGGCTCTCCACTTAGAGATCTGAGAAGTAAATACCAAAAAGGAGAGGCCTGAGGACTGGGACTTGAAGGACACTACTGGTCACTTTCATACTTAATGTTGAGGGATTGGTTAGCTACAATCACCTGCATTAGAAGCTGAAGTTAAGTGCAAACTTGCAGTACTGTATTCTAGTCTTCTAAGTGCAAACTTGCAGTTTTAAAAATACTGTATTTTATTTTTTTCTGTTTCCTAATTGTTTCACTGAATAGTGTGCTATGTCTCTCTCTACTGTAAGAGGGGGTGGTGATCTTCTCACTTCTGATATTTAACTGTTAGTCTAGAGGGCATCCTCTGTACTTTAAGTGCTAGCCACAAAGTTTGAGAATTCATTTTATGCTCAATTTCTGAGAGACTTGGTTGGCTACAATCACTTGTATTAGAAGCTGACATTAAGTGCAAACTTGCAGTACTGTATTTTAGTCTTCAGTTAAGTGGAAATTTGCAGTTTTAAAAGTACTGTATTTTATTTTTTTTCTGTTACCTAATTGTTTCACTGAATTGTGTGCTGTGTGTCTCTCTGCAGTTAGTTCCCCACCCACTCTCCCTTTTTTTGTCTTGGTGTTAGTGTTGGTGGCTCTGGAATTGCCCGCCCCTCCTATAAGTCTGTATTTGAACACTCCTCCTGGGTTCATCTCATTTGCCCACTTAACTGAGTACAGTGAGATCATATTCTGAGTCTAGTGTTCACTCCACTTAATACAGAGAGAAGATTTGAGAAGGCCAACCCACTTAGGTTCTTCCTTCCTCTCTCCTTGCACTTTACTAACAAAAAAATGCACTTTATTCATCTGCTTTTACTGTATTTGTTTCCGCCTACTTTATTTTGCTTTTGCCTCTTCTTAAAAGTGCTCAATTTTATTTATTCTACTGCATTTATTACTGCTTGGTAGTAGCCTGATCAAATTGCATCTGTTATTCTAAGTCTTTTGGTTTAAGCACTTGGGCTTCATATCAGTTGTTTTACATTAAGAAGGTTTGTGGTCTGCACTGTTGTGGCAGGACAGGTAGCTTACATCCTTCAAAGCTGGGAATTGCTGATTGAAGGCTCAGTGTCTGCTATTCTAAAAGTGTATTAGTTCTGGTTTAAGCTCTTGGCCTTCAAGCCAGTTATTCTACATTAAGACGTTTTGTGGTCTGCACTCTTGTGGAAGGAGAGGCTGGATTCTGCCCTTCTGAGCTGGGAATTTCTGGTCACAGGCTTATTGTGCCTACTTATTTGAACTGTTTCTTACTGAAATTGGTGTGTCTTGTTGCTGAATCTAGCTTTGTTTGTATAACTTGAGCACTGATCCAGGCCATCTTTTTTTGGAGTGCAGTTAAAACTTGTCTGATTGAAGACTGCTGGAAGAGGGCTCAGTTTTGAGTTTTTTTCTGGTTAATTGGGTAAATTGTTTAAATCAGTTTGATTGTTTTCTATTTATATATATATATATATATATATATATATATATATATATATATATATATATATATATATATATATAAATTGCACTTTATTCGTCTGATTTTACTGTATTTGTGTTTCTTCCTACTTTATTACTAGGGGCATTTACTACAACTCTTATCTGAGATATATAACAATAAGTATCCTTTTTTGTGCATTTAATGTGTTTTTTTATTGTATCTGCTTTATTTTCTAAAAAAAAAAAAAAAACAAAAACAAATACTTGTTTACCGCCTTTCTAAGCTAGTATAGTCCAGTTTTCAGGTTAGTGCTGAATTCAGGGCTGTGTTACAAATCTCTGTGTTTGCCCATACCTTACTTGGATAGAAGGAAGTTTCTCTGTTCACCTGTGAGAGAGGGGAGCTTTGAGCAACCTATCTGTCCCTGGAGGAGTGGTTTCAGCCCAGAAAGTAGTAGTTTATTGGCCATTTTTGGCTAATTTCTCTCTTTCATTTCCCTGCTATAAAAAACGCATTTGCCCGGTTTTGTGCACCAGGCAGCGCCGGTTAGCTATGGTATAACTATTCCCAACTCCACAAAGTCTCCTCTTCAATTTTTCCCTTGGAACTAGACAAACTTTCAACTCAAGCCATTCATTTCTCAACCTAGCACTTTCTCAAAACTCATAGCAAGCACTTATAAACCCTAGCAGTAGACGCCCCTATACTGTACAGAAGGACAAGGCTCTCTATTCGACCTTACCAGCCAATCAGTAAAACAGTTCACTGTACCTATCCAGGCGTGTCCAAAGGGCAGTTTCAGGTGTACTGTCACCAACTGGTGAATCTGGGCATTTTGAGGCAATGTTACAACTGCCTCATGTACACAGACAACCCTCTCCTCCTCTTACCACCAAACACTAATACATGCAAGAGATGCAATTATACAGCCAAACTGGAGGCTAAGCTCTCTCAACCCAAGACTGGATTAGACAGTCAAGAGGAGAAGGGAAATACTTGCATCACACCACCAGTCTCACCTAGACCCATTAAACCAGCACCGGCAAAAAACACACATAAATACACAAAAACGTACTCGGAGGCTCTAAATAAAAATCTGCAAAAGCAACAGAGACCTCCAAAGCAGACATCCAAGCAACCTCCACCCCCCCAACACAAACCATGAAGCACATACTTCACAAAACCAGTGTGCCACGCAATCACAGCCCTTAAGGCAAAATAACATATCCAACACACTAGTAATAGGTGACTCTATAGTCAGGCATGCTGACGTCCCACTCAGTAGGCTGAATAAGGAGAAGGTTACTGTTAGCTGCCTGTTGGGTGCCAGGATCCACCACATAACACAATCACTCAGTTCACTCCAGAACAAGTACAAATACGACTCTGTCATTGTCCATGTTGGTGTGAATGATCTGAGCCATACCTCCCTGGACTACATGAAAAGAGACATGGGAGAGCTCTCTGATCATGTAGCCCAGGCTGGTATGACCCTGAACCTGAGTAGCATCCTGCCCTCACCAAGAATGATACCACGGAATAAAGAAAAAATGATCAATTTCAACAATTGGATAGGTTTCTGGTGTCATTCAAAGGGGATCCAGTGTCTGTCCACCTGGGATGACATGCTCAACATCCACACTGCTTCACTAGAGATGGCTTGCATCTGTCACCCTTAGGCTTTCGAATACTGGCCAAAGCTCTTGCCACCCCCATATTGCCTTTTTTAGGCAAGGCTCAAAAGACAAACCCACTGCCATAAATAGCACAAATAACAAAAAACTGAGGGTAATGCTACTCAATGCCAGAAGTCTAAACGTCAAAATGCATGCAGTCGAGGCACTCAGTAATTACCCAGACATCAACTGGGAGAAATACACAAGTACTAACTCCCTCGCCTAACATTTCCTAGAATTTATAAACTCAAACACCGTGGATCAATTGGTCAACACTCCCACCAGAGGTGACAACATATTGGACCTGGTCATTACCAACATGGGCGACCAGTGTTCCACACTGGAGGTCAACCCCTCTCTGGTTAGATCTGACCATAAACAAATCACTCTGAATATCCACATTCTGCCCCCACCCCCAGACAAGGAAACTACTGTGAAAAACTTTTCAAAAGCATACTTCACATTACTTAAGACCAAGGTGGAAAGTTTCAAAGCCCCCATGCTAAAAGATAACGCTGTCCAAGTTGCAAAATCCTTTACTAATGCATTCTACGGGCACTTACAAGAATTCATGGATTGTGCTATCCCAAGCAAAACCAAGACTCACTCCTCCAAGAAAAGGAAACCAGTCTGGTGGACCCCTGCCATAAACAAGCTATACAATAGAAGGAGGAAACTAGTACAGAAAAGAGTAAAATCCCAAGAAGGGAAGACATCGCTGATCAGTATCAGCAAGAAACTACAATCCCTCATAAAATCATCCAAGGCGAGCTTTGAAAGAAAAATTGCCAAGGACTCCAAAGATAATCACAAGGCATTCTTTAGCTATGTCAAGAATCTAAGTGGCAGTGCTCAGATCTGCTCGGAGTTGGTGCAGAATGGCACAAAATACACTGAACCGACCGATATCGCCAACATCCTGGCAGACAGGTTCAGTGCAAACTTCACCCCACTCTCACCCCCAAAAGGGCCCATAACTATACCAGAAGAATGTAGAGCCCCTGAAATCAGACACTCAGGTTAAAACAGCCCTCTCCATAGCCAAAAACACAGCATCAATGGGACTGGACGGTGTCCCAGGCTGCATACTACACGAGCTCAAAGACGAACTAACCCCTCACCTAAACACACTGTTCAAACTCAGCCTCTCCACAGGCTACGTACCCATAGAGTGGTGCACAGCAACGGTTATTCTGTTCCACAAAGGTGGAGTCACAACAGACCCTGGGAACTATTGCCCTATAAGCCTGACTAGCTTGGTCTGCAAGGCTATATAGCGCATCATCATGGAACTCATTAACAGAGACATTGGGAACCTCCAAACACTGGACCCTACCCAGTTCGGCTTTATTAAGGGCAGATCATGCCACCTAAACCAGACAGTTACCAAGGCTATAGACGAGGGAAAGATAGTACACACAGCCTACCTAGACCTCACAAAGGCCTTTGACACCATTCCCCATTCTGTTATTATAGACAAGCTCACCAGCCTGAACATAAACCCCTACGTCACAAGATGGGTTGCCAACTGGCTCATGGACAGAACCCACATGTTGAGAGTTGTGGGAGCTAGATCCAGCTCTAAACCGGTTACAAGTGACATTCCCCAGGGCTCAGTCCTAGGACCCTTCATGTTTAGCATATACTTCTCAGAGGTACAGGCAAGCACAGGAGGACTATGGCTGACCAAGTTTGCAGACGACTGAAAACTAGGAGCTATAATTGACTCTCCTGCTGACACAGACATCTTCCAAAAGGGTCTCACTGAGACGGAAACCTGGTATCAAAATCATGGCCTCAAGCTAAATGCCAAAAAGTGCATAGTCATCCCCTTTGGAAAAAACAAAGTACTCACAAACTACCAAATAGGTGGTAGTCCCCTAAATACAGAAGACGTAATAAGGGATCTGGGGACCCAAGTAGATAGTAATCTCTCCTTTGATAATCACATTGCCAAAGTGGTTAGAAAATCCTCCTATGTGGCCCACTTAATCACAAAAGGGTTCGCATCCAGATCAAAAGAGGTCATTGTGCCCCTCTACTCATCACTCATCAGACCCATCATAGAGTACAATGCCCAATTTGGGATGTACCTTACAAATCACCTGCAACAGCTGGAAAGACCACAGAAGTACCTCACCAAGAGGATCACTGGCCTCAAACAGATGCCCTATGAAGCTCGATTGAAGAAGCTCCAGCTGTACTCGGTTGCATACCGCCTCCTCAGAGGTGATCTCTGCCTGACATACAAGGCCATGTCCAACCCAGAATTGATGGACATTCTCCACCTAAAGAAAACCATATCCACTCGAGCCACATGCTCTAGGGATCTAAACCTCACCACAACAATAAATAGGATGTGCTGGAAGGATAGATTCCTGTCCCAGAGACTTCCCATGCTGTGGAACAAGATTCCAATCTACATTAGGCAGAGCTCCTCGCTAACACTCTTCAAGAGAAACCTTGACGAGTGGATGGGAAACAGAAAGTTTACCCCAAGGATCACTTCAGTGGCTGTGCTGAACAGAGGCACAGGGAACTAATCTAAGGGGGTGGCGAAAGCCAACACATTCTGGCTAGGCTTATAAATGCCTTCGGGCAGATAGCCTAGTGCCTACCTATGAACCTATGAAGCTATGATATGCATCTCACACTGTGTCGTCCCTCTCTTTCTGCCAGTTTTCTATCCATATCTATTGATTTTTAAAGCAATTAACTTTTCTATGATGGCAGCATGGGGAATTCTGTGAAAGGCCTTTGTCAGGTCAAGATGCACAACATGGCCATTATCTACAACCTCTGTAATTCTTTTGAAGAAGTTTTCTGGGTTAAATAGACAGAATCTACCCTTCACAAAACCAAATTCTTTATGGTCAAATCTAACAGGAGTCTTAATATAATTGTTTATGAGGTTAGCTATAATAAATCCCACAGTTTTGCCGATGAGGCTTGTAAGGCTGACAGCACTGTAATAACCCAGATTAATTGCAAGGCCACCCTTAAGAAGGGGCATCACTAATAAGGGATAAAACCAAGAGCTAAACTTATGTTAAACAGCTTGAAGAGTGTGTCTGCAAGGGTACATTTAATACTAGTTATTAAGCAACCGGTAGTAGTAGTAGTAAATAAAGATACAATCAGAAGGATTGTTGTATACCAGAAAACTGTGAAAATCAAGCATCTTCCAGGTTTCTTCTTACCTAGATGTTACAGTGTTATAAAATGTTTTATGGAGTATAACAAACCTTGTTGATAAGTTGTGTGATGCTTAAAATGTTTTGTTTTGTGACTTATCTGTTACATCATTGTATGTTGCTCATAAAGTGCTGATCTGTATCTTTATTGCACTGGCGAATGTATTCTGACTATATAAAAAAAAAAAAAAAACATTGTGAAATTTGTTTTCTCCTTGATGGTACCACTGAGGTTTAATGTTGCTCTTTAATCTCAGTGATGTCAACTGAGGGGGAAAACATCAGAGGTATCCATGGACTTTACTTGATGCAGAGAGGTATCCATTACATTCTATTGACAGCCACATTACATGGCGTCATGCATAGAAAAGCTAAAGTTATTTGGGCCATGGTTTTAATAAAATGTTTACAAAACTTTTCATTAAAAAAATTGCCCAAGTAAATAAAGTAAATAAAGTAAATATGGATACACTTGTGTGAATTGCATCACAGCATCTAACTCACCAGGTGCCACAATGCTGTACTATACTGTGACTAAACACTTTAAAATGGATAGTCCCTGCCAGTACTGAATATGTTGACTGTGGTCTTTGATGAAATGAAACTATAGGAAAAGGATATGATGGGTCCCCCACTGTGTACTGCCCCCCCTTCCCCACCGCCTTGGCTTTGCTACACTGTTTAGATTACTGTTTTCTTGTTTTCTCATAGTTAATTGTACTCCTCAAAATGTTCCTGCATTCTTTTCAGTATATCCTGAATGGTCAAGATCTCATCATTTTCTTCCTGCATCCTTTCACCACCCACTAAATGACCAAGACAGCAATGTAATAACTGTGGAGGAAACAAGCTGCTTGGGCCTCAGAAGCCATGTGGCACTAAATGTTGTGAGGTACATTTTAGACCTTTTTTCTTCAGCCTTTTGTTTCAATTATGGCCTGGACAAAAATCATGACTAAATAAAGAAATTCAGTCTTATTTTTTTTTCTTTCACTGAAGAAATAAGTTGTGTCCAAGGTTTAATGATCAAAGTTCATTCAAAGTTCATCAATGACAACAAGGACATTGCCTCCCAATTCAACCACCACTTCACAGAATCCATCTTAACACTATCGTCCCAACTATCCAAAAACAGCCCTATATATAACCCAACTAAATCCTGATAACATCCCATCCTTTACGCTCTCACCTGTTCCCACCTCAACAATTAAAAAAACTCCTCCTAAAACTGGAACCTGCCACCCTTGCTGCTGACAATCTACCAGCCAACTACATAAAATAGCTGCTGAATCCTTATCCTACCCTATTTCTATTCTTATGAATCGCTCCATACAAGAAGCATATGTCCCACAGCTATGGAAAGTATCATACATTATTCCACTACATGAAGGTGGAAACTCTTATGAATACTCAAATTATCACCCCATTGCCTTTCTACCCCCTTATCTAAAATACTAAAGAAATGTATACATTTTTAGGTAACAAAATTCCTAAACTCACACCATCTCCTCTCCCCCACACAGCATGGCTTCCGACAACACCATGGCACAACCACCGCTCTGCTCTCTTTCACCAATCTGATCAACCAACATAGAAATAATAATAACTTTGTAGCTGCAATATTTCTAGACCTCTCCAAAGCATTTGACATGGTTTCACTTTAGACACCCTGACATCCCTATCCTTTGCCCCTTCTGCTATAGCCTGGTTTAAAAGCTATCTGTCAAATAGGCAACAATATGTCCAATGGCAAAGTGTACTATCCCCCTTACTCCCAACTACCATAGGTGTACCGCAAGGCTCCATATTAGGCCCACTTCTTTTTTCCATATTTACCAATAATCTCCATTTCACCACACAGCATGCTTCACTTATACAATACGCTGACAATTCAACTCTTATCTGTGCAGCTCCATCACTTCCCACCCTACAACAACTCACCCAGGAATCCTTTAGCTCTGTGGAAAGTTGGATCATTCAGATCCAACTTATCCTAAACCCTAATAAAACCAAATTACTACTTTTCACCCCAACAAAACCATTTCCACCCCTCAATCCTTCACCATTTCCTCCAAAAATGGCACTATTATCTCTCCTTCTAACCATACCAAACTCCTAGGCATTGAAATTGATAAAAATCTACACTTCGACATCCACATTTCACAAACTATCAAAAAAACTCCATAAAAAATGGGAACACTATATAGGCACAGGAAATCCCTTTCAAATCAAGCACAGATTGCCCTAGCCCAAACTTATCTCTTGTCTACCCTAACGTATGCTGCTCCAATTCTTACTCAGCTTAGAAAACTTGACCTTGCCAGACTCGAATCATATTATAATAAAATCACCAAGTCTGCAAACAACTCCAACTTTAGAACCCACCATTTCCAGGCTCTAAGGGAACTGTAATGGCTGGAACTTCCCCAGCTACTAACCTATCACCTATTAGTCATTGCCTACAATGTAATAACACATCCAGCAAAAAACCCTGCACTAGGCCAACTTCTCACCCACTATAATACAAATCGTCCTCTCCGATCTTCTGACAAACCCCTTCTCTGTATCTCTAGGGCTAACAATACTCCAGGAAAAGCACTGTTCTCCTACTCCATAGCTAGAACCTGGAATAATCTCCCTCCTGCTCTGATTTCTGCCCTTACCTCTTCTCACTTTAAAAACTCACTTAGAACACACTTAAAGAATAAGTGGCTATGCCCATGTATTACATAAGTCCTCAAATTATTACACTTATATACCTCACTTCCTAATTTGCCTACTGTAATATATATTACAGTCTAGGTCTTCTCCAAATGCTGATTGAATTTGTATACTTATTCTGTTATTAACCATGTGTAACTATTTTTTCCTCTATATACAGGTCTTTTTATGTCTTCTACTGTATACTGTATTTTAACATATTGTTTGAAAATTATCTGTATACTGTATTTTAACATATTGTGTAAAATTTTACTTACTGTGGAGCTTTTCTCCCCAGGCCACCGCTGAAAATGGACCTGTGTCCAGTCGGACTATCCCAGTTAACAAATGTAAAATAAATAAATAAATAAATAAATAAAAGTTGACCAAAGGTAGTTCCCAATAAACGGAGAATATAAATGCTTGCAAAGATACATGAATAATATCTTAGAAAAGCGTCTGTTTCCCTGTCCAAAGGAGAAATAAAATATTCCCCTACTGTGTATCCTTCTGATGTTACATTAGGATAAAAGTGAATGATAAATGACCTCAATCATATATTTCAAGTTTTTTCTATTACACACCACACAGCTTGCCTCTTCACCTCCCTCCCACCTCCAAAAGACAGGTACCTTTTAGGTATCCATCTGACAACCAGAATATAGTAAAATTATTTTAACTCATTGATCTTGGATGTATTTTCAGAATATGCCTCCTTACCCCTACCCTGAAAGTTAGCCACCTGTATACACTTCTGTTGTGTGATGGTGAGAAAAGTGAAAAAAAATGATCACAGTCATATATTCCAGCTTGTTGCTAATACACAGTACACTGCTCCTACACAAGCTATAGTGATCTTGTGAGCATACCCGTGAGGTTTGTGTGAAAAGGTAATGAAATAATGACCACACTGTCACAGACCCTTATAGGATCTGAGGTTTAACTATGAAGAAAATTAGAGAATAATGAAATAAAGACTACACATTGCCCAGTGCCAATCAAGTTATAGTGATATTCTATATACACCTCTTTGGTGTGATTGTGAGGAGAACTTAAAAAAAATAAGAATCTGTATTCATAACTGCCCCCCCCCCACAGACACAAGCTAAAGCAACTTTCTGTGCACACCTATGAGCAGGACCAGTTTTAGCATAGGTGAGTCCAGGGCAGAAGCCTGTGTCAAAATCCACTTCTAAACGTGATGTGTGAAGGCTACCAATATCTACATGTGTGATATATAGTGGATATAAAAAGTGTACAGACCCCTGTTAAAATGCCAGGTTTTTGTGATATAAAAAATGAGAACACAATAAATCATTGCAAAACTTTTCCCACCTTTAATGTGACCTGTACAATTCAATTGAAAAACAAACAAATATGTTGGGGAAAAAATATAAAAAATAAAAACCATACAATAAGCTGGTTGCATAAGTGTGCACACCCTTAAACTAATACTTTGTTGAAGCACCTTTTGATTTAATTACAGCATTCAGTCTTCTTGTGTGCACACCTGCCATCAATTAAAGAGACTCTGATTAATCCCAGATAAAGTTCAGCTATCCTAGTAGGATTTTCCTAACATTTACTCAGTTGCCTGCTACAGCAAAATCCATGGTTCGCAAAGAGCTTACAAAGCATCAAAGGGATCTCATTGTTGAAAGGTATTAGTCAGGAGAAGGGTACAAAAAATTTTACAGCATTGGCTATACTAGTGAAGACAGTCATCAAAATGTGGAGAAAATATGGGGCAACAGTGACATTGCAAAGAACTGGACGTCCCTCCAAAACTGATGAAAAGACAAAATGAAAACTGGTCAGGGAGGCTGCCAAGAGAACTACAGCAACACTAAAGGAGCTGCAGGAATTTCTGGCTAGTACTGGTTGTGTACCACATGTGACAACAATCTACTGTATTCGCCATATGTCTGGACTATGGGGTAGGGTTGCAAGATGGAAGCCTTTTCTTACACAGAAAAACATCAAGGTCCAGCTAAAATTTGTAGAACAATACTTCAAATCTCCCAAAAGCATGTGGGAAAATGTGTTATGCTCTGATGAGACCAAGGTTGAACTTTTTGGCCACAATTTCAAAAGGTACATTTGGTGCAAAAACAACACTTCGCATCACCAAAAGAACACCATCCCCACAGTGAAGCATGTTGGTGGCAGTATCATGCTTTGGGGTTGCATTTCTTCAGCTGGAACTGGGGCTTTAGTCAAAGTGGAGGGAATTATGAACAGTTCCAAATACCAGTCACTTTGGCCCAAAACCTTCAGGCGTCTGCTAGAAAGCTGAAGATGAAGAGGAATTTCACCTTTCAACATAACAATGTCTCCAAGCATACATCCAAGTCAACAAAAGAATGGCTTCACCAGAAGAAACTTAAAGTTTTGGAATGGCCCAGCCAGACCCCAGACCTAAATCCAATAGAAAATCTGTGGAGTGACCTGAAGAGGGCTGTGCACAAGAGATGCCCTTGCAATCTGACAGATTTGGAGCACTTTTGCAAGGAAGAGTGGGCAAATATTGCCAAGTCAAGATATGCCATGCTGATATACTCCTACCCAAGAAGACTGAATGCTGTAATTAAATCAAAAGGTGCTTCAACAAAGTATTATTTTAAGGGTGTGCACACTTATGCAACCAGCTTATTGTACATGTTTTATTTTTATATTTTTCCCCTAACAGATTTCTTTTTCAATTGAATTGTACAGGGTATAGGTCACATTAAAGGTGGAAAAAGTTTTGTAATGATTTATTGCACACGTTTATCTGCACTTTTTTCATATAGTACTGCATTTTAGTGATTTTTTTTCACTGAATATTAATTGAATTGAATATTGTGGTCTCTCTGTGTTTCTACAGGGAGCTTGTTAGAAGTATAGCCAGTTGTAACAGTGGGGGTAGTTTCACTTCTTTGATATTCTGTGTTTAACGGCTAGCCTAGGAGGTTTGTTTTGCCATATAAGTGTTACATCTTGTGTTATTTCTGCTAAATATCTAAGCTGTTGGCTGGCTAAAATTAACCCGCAATCAACTGGATGTATAAGCTAAGTTAAGTACACTTTTAGCTGCACTTTTTTCATATAGTACTGCATTTTATTGATTTTTTTACTGAATATTAATTAAATTAAATATTGTGATCTCTCTATGTCTCAACAGGGAGCTTCTTAGAAGTGTAGCCAGTGGTAACAGTGGGGGTAGTTTCACTTCTTTGATATTCTTTTAGCCTAGGGAGTTTGTCTTACCATATAAGTGTTATATCTTATGTTATTTCTGCTAAATATCTAAACTGTTGTCTGGCTAAGATTAACCTGCAATGAACTGGATGTATAAGCTAAATTAAGTACACTTTTATCGGCACATTTTTTTCATATACTACTGCATTTTATTGATTTTTCTTTTACTGAATATTAATTGAATTGAGTATTGTGGCCTCTCTGTGTCTCTACAGAGAGCTTGTTAGAAGTGTAGCCAGTGGTAACAGTGGGGGTAGTTTCACTTCTTTGATATTCTGTGTTTAACTCCTAGCCTAAGGGGTTTGTCTTGTAATATAAGTGTTACATCTTGTGTTATTTCCACTAAATATCTAAGCTGTTCACTGGCTAAGATTAACCTGCAATCAAATGGACATATAAGCTAAATTAAGTACACTTTTATCTGCACTTTTTCATGTAGTACTGCATTTTATTGATTTTTGTCACTAAATATTAATTGAATTGAATATTGTAGTGTCTCTGTGTCTCTACAGGGAGCTTGTTAGAAGTGCAGCCAGTGGTAACAGTGGGGGTAGTTTCACTTCTTTGATATTCTGTGTTTAACTTCTAGCCTAGGTGGTTTGTCTTGCCATATAAGTGTTAAATCTTGTGATGTGAAGTTGTTCTATCTCGCCGTTCATTCTTACAGATGAGTTCAGAGCTGATCCTCTGCTCCCAGTCAGCCTGCTACAAAGCTCGTGGTCTTCAGACAGCTCGAGGCTAAGTCCCTATCACATGATGCACCTTGAGTTACCCCAGATCTAGTTTACTGCTGCAATAGATCAGAATTTTCCTTGCACAGCTCAGACCAGTATAGTTTTTTTCTTATAATGACAAGCTAATTTATTTCTCATAGTATTAAGAGATAGTTTTCATAGTCTTTCATAGTTATAACTTTTATAGCTTATTAGTAGTATACTTCTTCTCCTTTTGGCCTTCATTTTTCTTATAGGCCTTTTATATTCCCTTTCCTTTTGGTGTGCCTTTATAATATAGCTTTGTAGTTTAAATAAGTAGATAGTGTGTGAGTGATTTTGAATAGTGATATTTAATTCACAGTATATTCTTATTCAACCCAGTTGTTGTTTAGGGCTTATTTCACTAGTTTAGCTTTAATAGTTTAACTTTACTAATTGTGTGGGTGTGTCTATTCTCTTTAAAAGTACAGTAGACCTTCTTCTTGATACTGTAGATTAGATGATGGCTGACCAGGAGAAAGACAAGCATCCTACGTCAGCCTTTAAAAAGTGTCCAAAATGTAGACAAAAGATGTCTGTGACAGATAGTCATGTTAACTGTGTATATTGTCTTGGAGCCTTGCACTTACAAGAAAGCTGCTCCATTTGACATTATTTTTCCTCCAGATTTCTTCAAGAGAGAGAAAAAGAAAACTCATAGACAGAGTACTTCTGAAATCTTCTTTTTGGGAAGCTTTGAGTGACCAGGATAAGCCTAGCAAGTCTTCAAAGTCTTCTAAGGCTTCTTCTTCTTCTGAAGTAAAAAAAAATAAAAACAAAAACATCGACGTCGGCTCCACAGCCCTCAGAGCCAAGTGTCCTGTCTTTTCGGAGCTGGTCCCCAGTCCTGGAACTGGTATCCGAAGTATTAAAGTCTCCCATTCTCCAGTCAGTGCCTCCATCCATAAATTCATCTCAGTCCTCGATCAGCCTTTCTGATTTGGATGTGGATCATGTGGTGCAGAAGTTGCTACAGACACCGGCGTTTGCTAAATTTTTATCAGCTCCGACCCAAGTGGTTTCGGAGCCGAAGACTGTAATGCCATCAACTTCCTTTCCTCCTCCGAACCATACCGGTCCTTCAGAGCAAGAGGAGTTGGACCTGATGATTGTTGAGCCTTCAGAGCCGGCACCTGTTCCAGTGCCATCGGTTCCATTTACTCAGACTTCCTCGGCACCTAACGAGGAGTCTAGGAGCCGACACTCATCGTTCGGGTTTGGGGAGGATAGTCGGACTGACTTGTCGGCTCTGACTTTGCCTCTCAGGGCCTTGGCTCGGATGAGTTCAGCTCCTACCTCTGGTTCGGAGCCCACTGTTGCAGTGCCAAGGGGATCGGTGGTTTATTTGGATCCAGCAGTCCCTTTTCATCAGAGCAGAGGTGCCTTTGAAGCCATGAGGAGAGTGATGTCTCCCAAGACATCTACAACTTCAGGTCCAAATACCTCCTCCCCAAAAGCACCTGTGTCCACTCCTGCCTCACAGATCCTGTTGAAGCTTAGAGACCCTGAGCCTCAGGAAGCCCCACTGGGTGGCCCCCGCTCTTCCGAGACCTCACCAGAATTTCCCACTGATGAGGTTCCTAGGAAGAGGATTTGCAAGTGGAAGCACCTAGATTCCCTACAGGAGTCTCTCACATCCAACACCAACTTAGATGAATCAGAAGGGTCCCCACGGTCCCTCTCTGAAGATATCTCATTTGCTGAGATATTCGAAATCCTTAGGCAGATGGGCGGCTAGAAGTCCACCAACCCTACTGAAGATGAGTCAGTTCTCCTGAAGGCTTTTGGGTCTCAACCCTCCACCTCTTGGGTGTCTCCGCCCTTCGATGAGCTCATGGAGCTGGTCTCATGAAGGGCATGGGAGTCTGTGGACAGCATGGAGCCTGTCCCTAGGAGACCCAATCAATTTATTTCTGCCCCTCAGGACAAGTCTTTCCTCACCAAGGGAGTGCCAGCTGATGCCATGGTGGTGGCGGCAGCCACCAAAAAGGAGATGTCAGAAACTTCTTCTCTATCCATCCTCCTAACAGAGCTAGGATCATGGATGGATACAGGAAGTGCATGTACAGTTCAGCGACTTTTGCCATGCATTCACTGAACTAGCTCACACATTTTACGAGACTGCAAAGAGACCTCCTAAAAGAGCTTGGAGATATTCTTCAAGGTACGGTAGCTGCAGGAGCTTCAGACAAAGTCATCTCCCACCTTGCTACCCTCAATTCCATAGTGAATTCGTCCATGCATCTCATTTCATATGCAGCTGATGGAATGAGTAGGGCAGCGGGTACAGGAATTGCTCTCAGGAGACATTCCTGGATGCGCTTGTGTTCCTTTGCGGAGCCCTTTAAGCCATCCTTTATCAACACTCCTTTTGATGGCTCATCCCATTTCGGGCCCAAAGTTAAGGAAACGTTGACCAGGTGTGAGCAGGAAGGAAAGACTCTGTCTGCTGTCGGAGTCTGTTTTTCCACCCCTACCAGACCCTACCCCAAGGGTCAAAAGGGAGGAAAGATATGGTTCTGAAAAGCCCAAGGAGGCTTTCTGGCCACACGTGGTGAACCCCTCCTCCAGGTGCAGAGGTGGGGGCAATAATTGAAGATGCTGCCCTTGTGACAGAGGGGGTCTGCAACACCAGGGCCGACAGAGACCAGTTCTTTGGGAAGCCCTACCAGTACTCCTGAAAGGAGGCCCGATTGTCCTACTCTGGAGGCAGTCGGGGGTCGCTTATCTTTGTATCCAGACGCCTGGCTCAAAATAACAAATGACAACTGGGTACAAAGTATAGTTTCCAGAGGATATTTCATTCCTTTTGCCACTCCCCCTCCATTGACAATAAAAATCCCAGATGTTCCACCCAGTTACAGGGAAAAAGCAACAGTAGAGGTCCAAACGTTGCTAAGAAAAAGAGTCATCCAACCAGTCCCAGCAGACCAGACAGGATCCGGAACGTACTCAAGATTCTTTTTAATTCCAAAAAAGACAGGGGACTGGAGACCTATTTTGGACCTCAGCAGACTAAACAGATCTGTCAAGAAAGAGAAGTTCCAGATGGTCACGCTTCAGTCGGTACTTCCCTTCTTAGGGAAGGACAATTGGATGTGCTTGATAGATCTACAGGATGCATACTACCATATAAAAATGGCCAGACCATCCAGGGATCATCTGCGATTCTGGCTGGGAGCCAGTCATTACCAGTTTTGAACCCTGCCCTTTGGTTTCACTACAGCCCCCAGAGTGTTCACCAAATGTATGGCAGTGGTCACGGCTCAACTGAGGTGTTTAAGATTTCAGGTGTTTCCGTACTTAGACAATTAGCTCCTCATCGCCACCACCAGGCATCAGCTAATACAAGCCAGGGAAACCACTCTTGCTCTCTGCAATCATCTGGGCATTACCATAAATTTAGAAAAATCTGCCTTGTCACCATCACAACATATCATCATTATCGAAGCAGAATTGGACACCATCACCACAACTTTAAAACTTCCAGCAGAAAGAGTTTTACTACTTTGTCAGCAGGTCCAGAACATCATATCCAAAGACAAGGCTCCAGCATCAGAAGTGTTAAAGTTGTTAGGCATGATGGCAGTGCAATAATAGCAATTCCGTTGGGTCATATGCATATGCAAATTCTACAATGGCTACTGTTCACTCAATGGTCTTATCAAGAACTCCCAATGTCTCATCTCATAATTGTCACAAACACTTGCAAAAAGGATCTTTGGTGGTGGTTGACCTCTCTTCATGTAACGATAGGTTGTCCTTTTATCCTCCCTCACCAGCGGCCACAGTGACCACGGATGCTTCCTTGATAGGGTGGGGGGGCATTTTCAGAGAAGAACAGCCCAAGGCACATGGACCAAACTAGAGACACATCTGCATATCAATGTCCTGGAGATGAGAGCTGCACTTTTGGCATTGCAGTATTTTCAGGACTCTCTCCCTCTGGGGGACAATTGTGATTCAGACAGACAACATGTCAGTGGTCTGGTACTTGAACAAACAAGGAAGAACCAGATCCTACCCCCTTTGTTGCGAGGCTTTAAGAGTGTGGTATTGGGCTACATCCACCCAGTGCTTTCTGATAGCAACGCACATTCCAGGGAAATCCAACGTGATTGCAGACAAACTGAGCAGAGCAATTTTGTTGCCTCATGAGTGGTCCATCAGAAAAAACATAGCGGAGAGAATATTCTGCAGGTGGGGCCAGCCTTGCTGTGACCTTTTTGCCTCCCACATGAAAACAAAATGCAGAAGCTACTTTACCTTGATTCCCCCTCTAGGAGAAGCCCCAAGGGATGCACTCGTACATGATTGGCCTCCTGGTCTCCTCTATGCATTCCCACCAATTCCCTTGATACCCAAAGTATTACAGAAAGCAAAAGCCCTGGGAAGGACCATCATTCTAATAGCACCTCATTGGCCTCATCAGATTTGTTCCCCTTCCTTCTACTTCATCTGTTGGAAGAGCCTTGAATTCTGGACCCAGTTCCGGACCTTCTGACACATTCATCGTGGGCTCTTCATCTCTCTCTTCAGTCCCTGAAATTGACAGCTTGGCTGCTCCAATTCCCAACATAGCCAGGTTCCATAACCTCTCAAACAAAACGCAGCATATTTTTATATCTTCTCATAAGTCCTTTACTAGAAAGTTATACCTTAGCAAATGGAGAAGATTTTCTATATGGGCTTCTCAAAATAACATTGATCCATATCAAGCCCCCATTTCCTCAGTATTAGAATTTTTGACTATGCTTTTCAATAAAGGAGCTTCGGCAGCTACAGTTCAGGTACAGCTTGCCGCCATCTCTAATTTTCACCTTGGCTTTGAAGGATTGAACATAATGTCACACAAGCTATCCAAAGCTTTTCTCAAAGGGACCTTCCATCTCAGGCCACCGATGAAATCCCCTTATACCCCAAGGAACCTACATTTTATGCTTTCACGCATTATTCTCCCACCTTTCAAGCCAGCTTCCTCATGTGATTTGAAATATTTGTCTTGGAAGACTATCTTTTTAGTAGCCATCACGTCTGCCCGTAGAGTATCAGAGCTACAAGCCTTATCCATAAAGCCTCATTATTTGATTTTCCATGCTGACAGAGTGTCCCTGTGAACAAATCCTTCATTTTTATCTAAAGTTTGCACTGAACCTAACCTTAACCAGATCATAGATTTACCAGTATTCTTCCCCAAACACACCAACAACTTACAGTATATGCTGCACAAACTTGATGTTCATAGGTGAAATCCTTGGTTAAAGTCAAGGTGTCCCACAGGGCTCTGTACTAGGCCCTTACTTGTTTAGATTGTATCTTACAGACCTTACTTTTTCATCTGAAGTGTTCAACAGTCTATATGCTGATGACCTGAAATTGGGTAAACTGATTACAAGTGTTACAGATAAGGCATGTCTGCAAAATTATTTGACTAAATTGACCATTTTGGGCACAGGAGAATAATATGTCAATAAATACATCAAAAACTAAACATGAAATGTGAATATTTAATACAGCACACAGTGATTGAAACTGTAGACACATTTAAGGACCTGGGTATATGGGTAGATTCAGCTATGAGTTTTTCTAATTATATCACCCAGTTGGCTAATGATAGTTATAGAACTATAGGTTGTATAAAAAGATTTATAAAGTCTAGGAAATCAAACATAATGAAGTCATTGTTTGTTAGTTACATTAGACCCAAACTTGAGTATGGAATAACAATATGAAAATCCTATAGGAAAACAAGCATGAATAAACTGGAAAGAGTACAGCGAAAATATACTTAGGGCATCCATGGATGTGAAAATCTAAGTTATTATGAAAGACTAAAATATCTGAACTTGTGCAGTGTCTCTTACAGATATTTAAGACGAGATCTTATTCAGGTATATAGGGAATTTAGGGACAACTACCTCTGGGAATGTTTGGGGTTATCAAAAAGTACTACAGAATCATCAGATAACCTATGTAGAAGATTATATAGGAATGAGAAGTGTACTAATTGGTTCTCTGATAGAGTAGCTGATGCTTGGAACAGACTACCAAATTATATTAAACCAAGTACTAGTTTAGATATTTTTAAGAACAGCCTGGACATTTAGTATGGGAACAAGTGTTTTAGCATATTGGCAAGCTAGAAGGGCTTTAATGCCTGTGCTTGAAACATTTGTATGTACGTATCTATATGTATAGACAGCTCAGATTTTGCCTGGATAGAACAAAAGAGTTCAGAAATCAGAACAACTTTAAGTTTCCTTTTCAGATTCTAGGAAAGGTATCTCAGTGGCAAAAACAACACTATCTAGATGGTTATCTGATTGTATTACCTTCACTAATTCAGCTGCCAACTTACAACACAAAATTAAGGATCAATCTACCAGAGCAATGTCCACATCTTCTGCCTTTTCTGCTAGACTTCCTATAGACAACATTTGTGCAGCAGCCACTAGGTCAAGACCTCATACCTTTATCAATCATTACAAAGTTGACCAAGGCCTCCAGGGACAGGGCTTCCTTTGTTTCTACTGTCCTGAAAAACATACTCCTGTGAGCCACCTGGGAAATATGGTGCTTGGGATGCTACCCATCTGTAAAAATAAAGAAGTTATGTACTCACCATAACATTCCATGTGTGTTGTTCATCTCGTCTTCATTCTTAACTTCCCATCCTCCTATCCCCTCCAGGGTTTTTCAAGGACCAAGATATTAGTTTTTATACTGGTTGCTCAATCTTCCTATGGGTTTTCTCCTAAAGAGTGATAGAATGGCACATGGTATTATTAGATGTAGCAAACAAGATCTGAGGTAACTCGAGGTGCATCATGGGATAGGGACTTGGCCTCGAGCTGTCTGAAGACCACGAGCTTTCTAGTGGGCCGACTCAGAGCTGAAGATCGGCTCCGAACCCATTTGTAAGAATGAAGACGAGATGAAAAACTCACACGGAACGTTATGGTGAGTACATAACTTCTTTTTATTTCTGCTAAATATCTAAGCGGTTGGCTGGCTAAGATTAACCTGCAACCACCTGGATGTATAAGCTAAATTAAGTACACTTTTATCTGCACTTTTTCATATAGTACTGCATTTTAATGATTTTTTCACTGAATATTAATTAAATTGAATATTGGGGTCTCTCTGTGTCTCTACAGGGAGCTTGTTAGAAGTCTACCCAGTGGTAACAGTGGGGGTAGTTTCACTTCTTTGATATTATGTGTTTAACTCCTAGCCTAGGGGGTTTGTCTTGCCATATAAGTGTTACATCTTGTGTTATTTCTAAATACCTAAGCTGTTGGCTGAGTAAGATTAACCTGCAATCAACTGGATGTATAAGCTAAATTAAGTACACTTTTATATGCACTTTCTTTCACATACTACTGCATTTTATTGATTTTTTTCACTGAATATTAATTGAGTTGAATATTGTAGTCTCTCTGTGTCTCTACAGGGAGCTTGTTAGAAGTGTAGTCAGTGGTAAGAGTGGGGGTAGTTCACTTCTTTGATATTCTGTGTTTAACCCCAAGCCTAGGGAGTTTGTTTTGCCATGTAAGATTTACTTACATCTTGTGTTATTTCTGCTAAATATCTAAGCTGTTGGCTGACTAAGATCAACCTACCATCAACGGGACGTATAAGCAAAATTAAGTACACTTTTATCTGCACTTTTTTCATATTGTACTGCATTTTATTGATTTTTCTCACTGAATATTAATCGAATATAACAGTGTGGTCTCTCTGTGTCTCTACAGGGAGCTTGTTAGAAGTGTACCCATTGGTAATAGTGGGGGTGGTTTTACTTCTTTGATATTCTGTGTTTAACTCCTAGCCTATGGGGTTTGTCTTGCCATATAAGTATTATATCTTGTGTTATTTCCACTAAATATCTAAGCTGTTGGCTGGCTAAGATTAACCTGCAATCAACTGGACATATAAGCTAAGTTAAATATACTTTTATCTGCACTTTTTTCATATAGCACTGCAGTTTATTCATTTTTTTTCACTGAATATTAATTGAATTGAATGTTGTGGTCTCTCTGTGCCTCTACAGGGAGCTTGTTAGAAGTGTAGCCAGTGGTAACAGTGGGTGTAGTTTCACTTCTTTGATATTCTGTGTTTAACTCCTAGCCTAGGGTGTTTGTCTTGCCATATAAGTATGACATCTTGTGTTACTTCTGCTAAATATCTAAGCTGTTGGCTGGATAAGATTAACCTGTAATCATCTGGATTTATAAAGTAAATTAAGTACACTTTTATCTGCACTTTTTCATATAGTACCTCATTTTATTTATTTTTTCACTGAATGTTACATCTTAAGTTATTTCCGCTTAATATCTAAGATGTTGGCTGGCTAAGATTAACCCGCTATCAACTGGACGTAAAAGCTAAATTAAGTACATTTCAATCAGCACCTCTTTCATATAGTACTGCATTTTATTGATTTTTTTTTACTGAATATTAATTGAAGGGAATATTCTCTCTGTGTGTCTCTACAGGGAGCTTGTTAGAAGTGTAGCCAGTGGTAACAGTGGGGGTAGTTTCACTTCTTTAATATTCTGTTTAACTCCTAGACTAGAGGGTTTCTCTTGTAATATACGTATTACATCTTGTGTTATTTCTGCTACATACCTAAGCTGTTGGCTGGCTAAGATTAACCTGCAATCAACTGGACATATAAGCTAAATTAAGTACACTTTTATCTGCAATTTTTTTCATATAGTACTGCATTGTATTGATTTTTTTTCACTGAATATGAATTTAATGGAATATTATGCTCTCTATGTGTCTCTACAGGGAGCTTGTTAGAAGTGTAGCCAGTGGTAAAACAGGGGGTAGTTTCACTTCTTTGATATTCTGTGTTTAACTCTTAGCCTAGGGGATTTGTCTTGCCATATAAGTGTTGCATCTTAAGCTATTTCTGTTAAATATCTAAGCTGTTGGCTGGGTAAGGTTAACCTGCAATCAACTGGATGTAAAAGCTAAATTAAGTACACTTTTATTTGCACTTTTTTTCATGTAGTACTGCATTTTATTGATTTTCTTACTGAATATTAATTGAAGTCAATATTCTGGTCTTTCTGTGTCTCTAAAGGGAGCTTGTTAGAAGTGTAGCCAGTGGTAACAGTGGGGGTAGTTTCACTTCTTTGTTATTCTGTGTTTAACTTCTAGCCTAGGGGGTTTGTCTTGTAATATATGTGTTACATCTTGTGCTATTTCTGCTAAATATCTAAGCTGTTGGCTGGCTAAAATTAACCTGCAATCAACTGGATGTAAAAGCTAAATTAAGTACACTTTTATGTGCACTTTTTTCATACAGTACTGCATTTTATTGTTTTTTTTTACTGAATATTAATTGAATTGAATATTGTGGTCTCTCTGTGTCTCTACAGGGAGCTTGTCGGAAGTGTAGCCAGTGGTTACAATGGGGGTAGTTTTACTTCTTTGATATTCTCTCTTTAACTCCTTCCCTAGGGGGCATGTCTTGCCATATAAGTGTTACATCTTGTGTTATTTCTGCTAAATATCTAAGCTGTTGGCTGGCTAAGATTAACCTGCAATCAACTGGATGTATAAGCTAAAATTAATGAGAATTTTATCTGGACTTTTTTGATATAGTACTGCATTTTATTGATTCTTTTTTACTGAATATTAATTGAATTGAATATTGTGTTCTCTCTGTGTCTCTACAGGGAGGTTGTTAGAATTGTAGCCAGTGGTAACTGTGGGGGGTAGTCTCACTTCCTTCATATTGTGTGTTTAACTCCTAGCAGAGGAGATTTGTCTTGCCATATAACTGTTACATCTTGTGTTGTTTCCACTAAATATCTAAGCTGTTGCTGGCTGAGATTAACCTGCAATCAATTGGATATAAAAGCTAAATTAAGTACACTTTTATCTGACATTTTTCATATATTACTGTATTTATTGAATTTGTCACTGAATATTAATTGAATTGAATATTGTAGTGTCTCTGTTTCTGTACAGGGAGCTTTTTAGAAGTGTAGCCAGTGGTAACACAGGGGGTAGTTTCCCTTCTTTGATATTGTGTTTAACTCCTAGCCTAGGGTATTTGTCTTGCCATATATGTGTTACATCTTAAGTTATTCCCGCTAAGTATATAAACTGTTGGCTGGCTAAGATTAACCTGCAATCAACTGGACGTAAAAGTTAATGTACATACACTTTTATCTGCACTTTTTTCATATAGTACTGCATTTTACTGATTTTTTACTGAATATTAATTGAACTGAATATTCTGGTCTCTTTGTGTCTCTACAGGGAGCTTGTTAGAAGTGTAGCCAGTGGTAACACAGAGGGTAGTTTCACTTCTTTGATATTCTGTGTTTAACTCCTAGCCGAGGGGGGTTGTTTTGCCATATAAGTATTGCATCTTGTGTTATTTCTGCTAAATATCTAAGCTGTTGGCTGGCTAAGATTAACCTGCAATCAACTGAATGTACAAGCTAAATTAAGTACACTTTGATCTGCACTTTTTATTCATATACTACTGGGTTTTATTGATTTATTTTTACTGAATATTAATTGAATTGAATAGTGTGGTCTCTCTGTATCTCTACAAGGAGCTTCTTAGAAGTGTAGCCAGTGGTAATAGCGGGGGGTAGTTTCACTTCCTTGATATTCTGTGTTTAACTCCTAGCCTAGAGAGTTTGTCTTGCCATATAAGTGTTGCATCTTAAGTTATTTCTGCTAAATATAAAAGCTGCTGGCTGGTTAAGATTAACCAGCAATCAACTGGACGTAAAAGCTAAATTAGGTACACTTTTATCTGCACTTTTTTTGATGTAGTACTTCATTTTATTGATTTTTTTAGCTGAATAGTAACTGAATTGAATATTCTGGTCTCTCAGTGTCTCTACAAGGAGCATGTTAGAAATGTAGCCAGTGGTAACAGTAGGGGGTAGTTTCACTTCTTTGATATTTTGTCTTTAACTCCTAGCCTAGGGGGTTTGTCTTACCATATAAGTGTTACATCTTGTGTTATTTCTGCTAAATATCTAAGCTGTTGGCTGGCTAAGATTAACCTGCAATCAGATGAATGTATAAGCTAAATTAAGTACACTTTTATCTTGACTTTATCATATAGTACTGCATTTTATTTATTTTCTTTTCACTGAATATTTACTAAATTGAATATTGAGATCTCTCTGTGTCTCTACAGAGAGCTTGTTAGAAGTGTGGCCAGTGGTACCAGTCGATGTAATTTCCTTTTTTGATATTCTGTGTTTAACTCCTAGCCGAAGGGTTTTTCTTGCCATATAAGTGTTACATCTTGTGTTATTTCTACTAAATATTTTAGCTGTTGGCTGACTAAGATTAACCTGTAATCAACTGGACTAATAAGCTAAATTAATTATTACTTTATCTCCAATTTTTTATATAGTACTGGTTTTATTGATTTTTTCAATGAATATTAATTATATTAAATAATGTAGTGTCTCTGTGTCTCTACAAGGAGCTTGTTAGAAGTGTAGCCAGTGGTAACAGTGGGGGAAGTTTCTCTTCTTTGATATTCTGTATTTAACTTCAAGCCTTCAGGGTTTGCCTTGCCATATAAGTGTTAAATATTGTGTTATTTCTGCTAAATATCTAAGCTATTGGCTGGCTAAAATTAACCTGCAGTCAGCTGGATGTATAAGCTAAATTAAGTACACTTTTATCTGCACGTTATTCATATAGGACTGAATTTTATTGATTTGTTTACTGAATATTAATTGAACTTAATATTCTAGTATTTCCGTGTCTCTACAAGGAGATTGTTAGAGGTGTAGCCAGTGGTAACAGTGGGGGTAGTTTCACTTCTTTGATATTCTGTGTTTAACTACTAGCCTATGGGGTTTGTGCTGTAATATAAGTGGTACTTATTGTGTTATATCTGCTAAATATCTAAGCTGTTCACTGGCTAAGATTAACCTGCAGTCAAGTGGATGTATAAGCTAAATTAAGTACAGTTTTATCTGCACTTTTTTCATTTAGTGCTGCATTTTATTGTTTATTTTTCACTGAGTATTAATTTAATTCAATATTGTGGACTCTCTGTGTCTCTACAGGGAGCTTGTTGGAAGTGTAGCCATTGGTAACAGTGGGGTAGTTTCACTTCTCTGAGATTCTGTGTTTAACTCCTAGTCTAGAGGGTATGTTTTGCCATATAAGTGTTATATCTTTTTGCTAAATATCTAAGCTGTTGGCTGACTAAGACCAACCTACAATCAACGGGACGTATAAGCAAAATTAAGTACACTTTTATCTGCACTTTTTTCATATCGTACTGCATTTTATTGATTTTTCTCACTGAATATTAATCGAATATAACAGTGTGGTCTCTCTGTGTCTCTACAGGGAGCTTGTTAGAAGTGTACCCAGTGGTAATAGTGGGGGTTGTTTTACTTCTTTGATATTCTGTGTTTAACTCCTAGCCTATGGGGTTTGTCTTGCCATATAAGTATTATATCTTGTGTTATTTCCACTAAATATCTAAGCTGTTGGCTGGCTAATATTAACCTGCAATCAACTGGACATATAAGCTAAATTAAATATACTTTTATCTGCACTTTTTTCATATAGCACTGCAGTTTATTCATTTTTTTTTTCACTGAATATTAATTGAATTGAATGTTGTGGTCTGTCTGTGCCTCTACAGGGAGCTTGTTAGAAGTGTAGCCAGTGGTAACAGTGGGTGTAGTTTCACTTCTTTGATATTCTGTGTTTAACTCCTAGCCTAGGGTGTTTGTCTTGCCATATAAGTATGACATCTTGTGTTACTTCTGCTAAATATCTAAGCTGTTGGCTGGATAAGATTAACCTGTAATCATCTGGATTTATAAAGTAAATTAAGTACACTTTTATCTGCACTTTTTCATATAGTACTGCATTTTATTTATTTTTTCACTGATTGTTACATCTTAAGTTATTTCCGCTTAATATCTAAGATGTTGGCTGGCTAAGATTAACCTGCTATCAACTGGACGTAAAAACTAAATTAAGTACACTTCAATCAGCACCTCTTTCATATAGTACTGCATTTTATTGATTTTTTTTACTGAATATTAATTGAAGGGAATATTCTCTCTCTGTGTCTCTACAGGGAGCTTGTTAGAAGTGTAGCCAGTGGTAATAGTGGGGGTAGTTTCACTTCTTTAATATTCTGTTTAACTCCTAGACTAGAGGGTTTCTCTTGTAATATACATATTACATCTTGTGTTATTTCTGCTACATACCTAAGCTGTTGGCTAGCTAAGATTAACCTGCAATCAACTGGACATATAAGCTAAATTAAGTACACTTTTATCTGCAATTTGTTTCATATAGTACTGCATTGTATTGATTTTTTTTCACTGAATATGAATTTAATTGAATATTATGCTCTCTATGTGTCTCTACAGGGAGCTTGTTAGAAGTGTAGCCAGTGGTAAAACAGGGGGTAGTTTCACTTCTTTGATATTCTGTGTTTAACTCTTAGCCTAGGGGATTTGTCTTGCCATATAAGTGTTACATCTTAAGCTATTTCTGTTAAATATCTAAGCTGTTGGCTGGGTAAGGTTAACCTGCAATCAACTGGATGTAAAAGCTAAATTAAGTACACTTTTATTTGCACTTTTTTCATGTAGTACTGCATTTTATTGATTTTCTTACTGAATATTAATTGAAGTCAATATTCTGGTCTTTCTGTGTCTCTAAAGGGAGCTTGTTAGAAGTGTAGCCAGTGGTAACAGTGGGGGTAGTTTCACTTCTTTGTTATTCTGTGTTTAACTTCTAGCCTAGGGGGTTTGTCTTGTAATATACGTGTTACATCTTGTGCTATTTCTGCTAAATATCTAAGCTGTTGGCTGGCTAAGATTAACCTGCAATCAACTGGATGTAAAAGCTAAATTAAGTACACTTTTATGTGCACTTTTTTCATATAGTACTGCATTTTATTGTTTTTTTTTACTGAATATTAATTGAATTGAATATTGTGGTCTCTCTGTGTCTCTACAGGGAGCTTGTCGGAAGTGTAGCCAGTGGTAACAATGGGGGTAGTTTTACTTCATTGATATTCTCTCTTTAACTCCTAGCCTAGGGGGCATGCCTTGCCATATAAGTGTTACATCTTGTGTTATTTCTGCTAAATATCTAAGCTGTTGGCTGGCTAAGATTAACCTGCAATCAACTGGATGTATAAGCTAAAATTAATTAGAATTTTATCTGGACTTTTTTGATATAGTACTGCATTTTATTGATTTTTTTTTACTGAATATTAATTGAATTGAATATTGTGTTCTCTCTGTGTCTCTACAGGGAGGTTGTTAGAATTGTAGCCAGTGGTAACTGTGGGGGGTAGTCTCACTTCCTTCATATTGTGTGGTTAACTCCTAGCAGAGGAGATTTGTCTTGCCATATAACTGTTACATCTTGTGTTGTTTCCACTAAATATCTAAGCTGTTGCTGGCTGAGATTAACCTGCAATCAATTGGATATAAAAGCTAAATTAAGTACACTTTTATCTGACATTTTCATATATTAGTGTATTTATTGAATTTGTCACTGAATATTAATTGAATTGAATATTGTAGTGTCTCTGTTTCTGTACAGGGAGCTTTTTAGAAGTGTAGCCAGTGGTAACACAGGGGGTAGTTTCCCTTCTTTGATATTGTGTTTAACTCCTAGCCTAGGGTATTTGTCTTGCCATATATGTGTTACATCTTAAGTTATTCCCGCTAAGTATATAAACTGTTGGCTGGCTAAGATTAACCTGCAATCAACTGGACGTAAAAGTTAATGTACATACACTTTTATCTGCACTTTTTTCATATAGTACTGCATTTTACTGATTTTTTACTGAATATTAATTGAACTGAATATTCTGGTCTCTTTGTGTCTCTACAGGGAGCTTGTTAGAAGTGTAGCCAGTGGTAACACAGAGGGTAGTTTCACTTCTTTGATATTCTGTGTTTAACTCCTAGCCGAGGGGGTTTGTTTTGCCATATAAGTATTGCATCTTGTGTTATTTCTGCTAAATATCTAAGCTGTTGACTGGCTAAGATTAACCTGCAATCAACTGAATGTATAAGCTAAATTAAGTACACTTTGATCTGCACTTTTTATTCATATACTACTGCATTTTATTGATTTATTTTTACTGAATATTAATTGAATTGAATAGTGTGGTCTCTCTGTATCTCTACAAGGAGCTTCTTAGAAGTGTAGCCAGTGGTAATAGCGGGGGTAGTTTCACTTCCTTGATATTCTGTGTTTAACTCCTAGCCTAGAGAGTTTGTCTTGCCATATAAGTGTTGCATCTTAAGTTATTTCTGCTAAATATAAAAGCTGCTGGCTGGTTAAGATTAACCAGCAATCAACTGGACGTAAAAGCTAAATTAGGTACACTTTTATCTGCACTTTTTTGATGTAGTACTTCATTTTATTGATTTTTTTAGCTGAATATTAACTGAATTGAATATTCTGGTCTCTCAGTGTCTCTACAAGGAGCTTGTTAGAAATGTAGCCAGTGGTAACAGTAGGGGGTAGTTTCACTTCTTTGATATTTTGTCTTTAACTCCTAGCCTAGGGGGTTTGTCTTACCATATAAGTGTTACATCTTGTGTTATTTCTGCTAAATATCTAAGCTGTTGGCTGGCTAAGATTAACCTGCAATCAGATGAATGTATAAGCTAAATTAAGTACACTTTTATCTTGACTTTATCATATAGTACTGCATTTTATTTATTTTCTTTTCACTGAATATTTACTAAATTGAATATTGAGATCTCTCTGTGTCTCTACAGAGAGCTTGTTAGAAGTGTGGCCAGTGGTACCAGTCGATGTAATTTCCTTCTTTGATATTCTGTGTTTAACTCCTAGCCAAAGGGTTTTTCTTGCCATATAAGTGTTACATCTTGTGTTATTTCTGCTAAATATTTTAGCTGTTGGCTGACTAAGATTAACCTGCAATCAACTGGACTAATAAGCTAAATTAATTATTACTTTATCTCCAATTTTTATATAGTACTGGTTTTATTGATTTTTTTCAATGAATATTAATTATATTAAATAATGTAGTGTCTCTGTGTCTCTACAAGGAGCTTGTTAGAAGTGTAGCCAGTGGTAACAGTGGGGGAAGTTTCTCTTCTTTGATATTCTGTATTTAACTTCAAGCCTTCAGGGTTTGTCTTGCCATATAAGTGTTAAATATTGTGTTATTTCTGCTAAATATCTAAGCTGTTGGCTGGCTGAAATTAACCTGCAATCAGCTGGATGTATAAGCTAAATTAAGTACACTTTTATCTGCACTTTATTCATATAGTACTGAATTTTATTGATTTGTTTACTGAATATTAATTGAACTTAATATTCTAGTATCTCCGTGTCTCTACAAGGAGATTGTTAGAGGTGTAGCCAGTGGTAACAGTGGGGGTAGTTTCACTTCTTTGATATTCTGTGTTTAACTACTAGCCTATGGGGTTTGTGCTGTAATATAAGTGGTACTTATTGTGTTATATCTGCTAAATATCTAAGCTGTTCACTGGCTAAGATTAACCTGCAGTCAAGTGGATGTATAAGCCAAATTAAGTACAGTTTTATCTGCACTTTTTTCATTTAGTGCTGCATTTTATGGTTTATTTTTCACTGAGTATTAATTTAATTCAATATTGTGGTCTCTCTGTGTCTCTACAGGGAGCTTGTTGGAAGTGTAGCCATTGGTAACAGTGGGGTAGTTTCACTTCTCTGAGATTCTGTGTTTAACTCCTAGTCTAGAGGGTATGTTTTGCCATATAAGTGTTATATCTTTTTGCTAAATATCTAAGCTGTTGGCTGACTAAGATCAACCTACAATCAACGGGACGTATAAGCAAAATTAAGTACACTTTTATCTGCACTTTTTTCATATCATACTGCATTTTATTGATTTTTCTCACTGAATATTAATCGAATATAACAGTGTGGTCTCTCTGTGTCTCTACAGGGAGCTTGTTAGAAGTGTACCCAGTGGTAATAGTGGGGGTGGTTTTACTTCTTTGATATTCTGTGTTTAACTCCTAGCCTATGGGGTTTGTCTTGCCATATAAGTATTATATCTTCGATTATTTCCACTAAATATCTAAGCTGTTGGCTGGCTAAGATTAACCTGCAATCAACTGGACATATAAGCTAAATTAAATATACTTTTATCTGCACTTTTTTCATATAGCACTGCAATTTATTCATTTTTTTTTCACTGAATATTAATTGAATTGAATGTTGTGGTCTGTCTGTGCCTCTACAGGGAGCTTGTTAGAAGTGTAGCCAGTGGTAACAGTGGGTGTAGTTTCACTTCTTTGATATTCTGTGTTTAACTCCTAGCCTAGGGTGTTTGTCTTGCCATATAAGTATGACATCTTGTGTTACTTCTGCTAAATATCTAAGCTGTTGGCTGGATAAGATTAACCTGTAATCATCTGGATTTATAAAGTAAATTAAGTACACTTTTATCTGCACTTTTTCATATAGTACTGCATTTTATTTATTTTTTCACTGATTGTTACATCTTAAGTTATTTCCGCTTAATATCTAAGATGTTGGCTGGCTAAGATTAACCTGCTATCAACTGGACGTAAAAACTAAATTAAGTACACTTCAATCAGCACCTCTTTCATATAGTACTGCATTTTATTGATTTTTTTTACTGAATATTAATTGAAGGGAATATTCTCTCTCTGTGACTCTACAGGGAGCTTGTTAGAAGTGTAGCCAGTGGTAATAGTGGGGGTAGTTTCACTTCTTTAATATTCTGTTTAACTCCTAGACTAGAGGGTTTCTCTTGTAATATACATATTACATCTTGTGTTATTTCTGCTACATACCTAAGCTGTTGGCTAGCTAAGATTAACCTGCAATCAACTGGACATATAAGCTAAATTAAGTACACTTTTATCTGCAATTTTTTTCATATAGTACTGCATTGTATTGATTTTTTTTCACTGAATATGAATTTAATTGAATATTATGCTCTCTATGTGTCTCTACAGGGAGCTTGTTAGAATTGAAGCCAGTGGTGACAGTGGGGGTAGTTTCACTTCTTTGATATTCTGTGTTTAACTCTTAGCCTAGGGGATTTGTCTTGCCATATAAGTGTTACATCTTAAGCTATTTCTGTTAAATATCTAAGCTGTTGGCTGGGTAAGGTTAACCTGCAATCAACTGGATGTAAAAGCTAAATTAAGTACACTTTTATTTGCACTTTTTTCATGTAGTACTGCATTTTATTGATTTTCTTACTGAATATTAATTGAAGTCAATATTCTGGTCTTTCTGTGTCTCTAAAGGGAGCTTGTTAGAAGTGTAGCCAGTGGTAACAGTGGGGGTAGTTTCACTTCTTTGTTATTCTGTGTTTAACTTCTAGCCTAGGGGGTTTGTCTTGTAATATACGTGTTACATCTTGTGCTATTTCTGCTAAATATCTAAGCTGTTGGCTGGCTAAGATTAACCTGCAATCAACTGGATGTAAAAGCTAAATTATGTACACTTTTATGTGCACTTTTTTCATATAGTACTGCATTTTATTGATTTTTTTACTGAATATTAATTTAATTAAATATTATGGTCTCTATGTGTCTCTACAGGGAGCTTGTCGGAAGTGTAGCCAGTGGTAACAATGGGGGTAGTTTTACTTCATTGATATTCTCTCTTTAACTCCTAGCCTAGGGGGCATGTCTTGCCATATAAGTGTTACATCTTGTGTTATTTCTGCTAAATATCTAAGCTGTTGGCTGGCTAAGATTAACCTGCAATCAACTGGATGTATAAGCTAAAATTAATTAGAATTTTATCTGGACTTTTTTGATATAGTACTGCATTTTATTGATTTTTTTTTACTGAATATTAATTGAATTGAATATTGTGTTCTCTCTGTGTCTCTACAGGGAGGTTGTTAGAATTGTAGCCAGTGGTAACTGTGGGGGGTAGTCTCACTTCCTTCATATTGTGTGGTTAACTCCTAGCAGAGGAGATTTGTCTTGCCATATAACTGTTACATCTTGTGTTGTTTCCACTAAATATCTAAGCTGTTGCTGGCTGAGATTAACCTGCAATCAATTGGATATAAAAGCTAAATTAAGTACACTTTTATCTGACATTTTTCATATATTAGTGTATTTATTGAATTTGTCACTGAATATTAATTGAATTGAATATTGTAGTGTCTCTGTTTCTGTACAGGGAGCTTTTTAGAAGTGTAGCCAGTGGTAACACAGGGGGTAGTTTCCCTTCTTTGATATTGTGTTTAACTCCTAGCCTAGGGTATTTGTCTTGCCATATATGTGTTACATCTTAAGTTATTCCCGCTAAGTATATAAACTGTTGGCTGGCTAAGATTAACCTGCAATCAACTGGACGTAAAAGTTAATGTACATACACTTTTATCTGCACTTTTTTCATATAGTACTGCATTTTACTGATTTTTTACTGAATATTAATTGAACTGAATATTCTGGTCTCTTTGTGTCTCTACAGGGAGCTTGTTAGAAGTGTAGCCAGTGGTAACACAGGGATAGTTTCACTTCTTTGATATTCTGTGTTTAACTCCTAGCCGAGGGGGTTTGTTTTGCCATATAAGTATTGCATCTTGTGTTATTTCTGCTAAATATCTAAGCTGTTGACTGGCTAAGATTAACCTGCAATCAACTGAATGTATAAGCTAAATTAAGTACACTTTGATCTGCACTTTTTATTCATATACTACTGCATTTTATTGATTTATTTTTACTGAATATTAATTGAATTGAATAGTGTGGTCTCTCTGTATCTCTACAAGGAGCTTCTTAGAAGTGTAGCCAGTGGTAATAGCGGGGGTAGTTTCACTTCCTTGATATTCTGTGTTTAACTCCTAGCCTAGAGAGTTTGTCTTGCCATATAAGTGTTGCATCTTAAGTTATTTCTGCTAAATATCTAAGCTGCTGGCTGGTTAAGATTAACCAGCAATCAACTGGACGTAAAAGCTAAATTAGGTACACTTTTATCTGCACTTTTTTGATGTAGTACTTCATTTTATTGATTTTTTTAGCTGAATATTAACTGAATTGAATATTCTGGTCTCTCAGTGTCTCTACAAGGAGCTTGTTAGAAATGTAGCCAGTGGTAACAGTAGGGGGTAGTTTCACTTCTTTGATATTTTGTCTTTAACTCCTAGCCTAGGGGGTTTGTCTTACCATATAAGTGTTACATCTTGTGTTATTTCTGCTAAATATCTAAGCTGTTGGCTGGCTAAGATTAACCTGCAATCAGATGAATGTATAAGCTAAATTAAGTACACTTTTATCTTGACTTTATCATATAGTACTGCATTTTATTTATTTTTTTCACTGAATATTTACTAAATTGAATATTGAGCTCTCTCTGAGTCTCTACAGAGAGCTTGTTAGAAGTGTAGCCAGTGGTACCAGTCGATGTAATTTCCTTCTTTGATATTCTGTGTTTAACTCCAAGCCAAGCAGGTTTGTCTTGCCATATAAGTGTTACATCTTGTGTTATTTCTGCTAAATATTTAAGCTGTGGGCTGGCTAAGATTAACCTGCAATCAGCTAGATGTATAAGCTAAATTAATTATTACTTTTATCTCCAATTTTTATATAGTAGTGCATTTTGTTAATTTTGTTCACTGAATATTAATTAAATTGAATATTCTAATCTCTGTGTGTCTCTACAAGGACCTTGTTAGAAGTGTAGTCAGTGGTAACAGTGGGGATAGTTTCACTTCTTTGGTATTCTGTGTTTAACTTCAAGCCTAGGGGGTTTGTTTTGCCATATAAGTGTTAAATCTTGTGTTTTTCTGCTAAATATCTAAGCTGTTGGCTAGCTAAGATTAACCTGCAATCAGCTGGATGTATCAGCTAAATTAAGTACACTTTTATCTGCATTTTTTTCATATAGTACTGGATTTTATAGATTTTTTTACTGAATATTAATTGAACTGAATATTCTGGTCTCTCTGTCTCTACAAGGACCTTGTTAGAAGTGTAGTCAGTGGTAACAGTGGGGGTAGTTTCACTTCTTTAATATTCTGAGTTTAACTCTTAGCCCAGGGGGTTTGTGCTGTAATATAAGTGGTACTTATTGTGTTATATCTGCTAAATATCTAAGCTGTTCACTGGCTAAGATTAACCTGCAGTCAAGTGGACGTATAAGCTAAATTAAGTACAGTTTTATCTGCACTTTTTTCATTTAGTGCTGCATTTTATGGTTTATTTTTCACTGAGTATTAATTTAATTCAATATTGTGGTCTCTCTGTGTCTCTACGGGGAGCTTGTTGGAAGTGTAGCCATTGGTAACAGTGGGGTAGTTTCACTTCTCTGAGATTCTGTGTTTAACTCCTAGTCTAGAGGGTATGTTTTGCCATATAAGTGTTATATCTTTTTGCTAAATATCTAAGCTGTTGGCTGGCTAAGATTAACCTGCAATGAACTGGACATATAAGCTAAATGAAGTACATTTTTATCTGCACTTTTTTCATATAGTACTGCGATTTATTGATTTTTTTCATTGAATATTAATTGAAATGAATATTGTGGTCTCTCTTTGTCTCTGCAGGGAGCTTGCTAGAAGTATAACCAGTGGTAACAGTGGAGGTAGTTTCACTTTTTTGATATTCTCTGTTTAACTCCTAGCCTAGGGGGGTTTGTCTGGCCATATAAGTGTTACATCTTGTGTTATTTCTGCTAAATATCTAAGCTGTTGGCTGGCTAAGATTAACCTGCAATCAACTGGACATATAAGCTAAATTAAGTACACTTTTATCTGCACTTTTTTCATATACTACTGCATTTTATTGATTTTTTCACTGAATATTAATTGAATTGAATATTGTGCTCTGTCTGTGTCTCTATAGGGAGCTTGTTAGAAGTGTAACCAGTGGTAAGAGTGGGGTAGTTCACCTCTTTGATATTCTGTGTTTAACTCCAAGCCTAGCAGGTTTGTCTTGCCATATAAGTGTTACATCTTGTGTTATTTCTGCTAAATATCTAAGCTGTTGGCTGGCTAAGATTAACCTGCAATTAACTGGACATATAAGCTAAACTAAGTACACTTTTATCTGCACTTTTTTCATATAGTACTGCATTTTATTTATTTTTTTACTGAATATTAATTGAATTAAATAGTGTAGTCTCTCTGTGTCTGTACAAGGAGCTTGTTAGAAGTGTAGCCAGAGGTAACAGTGGGGGTAGTTTTACTTCCTTGATATTCTGTGTTTAACTCCTAACCTAGGGGGTTTGTCTTGCCATATAAGTGTTACATCTTGTGTTATTTCTGCTAAATATCTAAGCTGTTGGCTGGCTAAGATTAACCTGCAATCAACTGGATGTATAAGCTAAATTAAGTACACTTTTATCTGCACTTTTTTCATATAGTACTGCATTTTATTGATTTTTTTACTGAATATTAATTGAATTGAATATTATGGTCTCTCTGTGTCTCTACAGGGAGTTTGTTAGAAGTGTAGCCAGTGGTAACAGTGCGGGTACTTTCACTTATTTGATATTCTGTTTTTAACTCCTAGCATACGGGGCTCGTCTTCCCATATAAGTGTTACATCTTTTGTTATTTCCACTAAATATCTAAGGTGTTGGCTGGCTAAGATTAACATATCAACTGGATGTATAAGCTAAATTAAGTACACTTTTATCTGCACTTTTTTCATATAGTACTGCATTCTATGTTTTTTTCACTGAATATTATTTGAATTGAATATTGTGGTCTCTCTGTCTCTCTACATGGTGCTTATTAGAAGTGTAGCCAGTGGTAACAGTGGGGGTAGTTTCACTTCTTTTATATTCTGTTTTTAACTCCTAGCACAGGGGGTTTGTCTTCCCATATAAGTCTTACATCTTTTATTTCCGCTAAATATCCAAGCTGTTGGCTTACTAAGATTAACCTGCAATCAACTGGATGTATAAGCTAAATTAAGTACACCTTTATCTGCACTTTTTTCATCTACTACTGCATTTTATTGATTTTTTTCACTGAATATTAATTGAATTGAATATTGTTGTCTCTCCGTGTCTCTACAGGGAGCGTGTTAGAAGTGTTGCCAGTGGTATCAGTGAGGGTAGTTTACATCTTTGATATTCTGTGTTTAATCCAAGCCTAGGGGGTTTGTCTTGCCATATAAGTGTTACATCTTGTGTTATTTCTGCTAAATATTTAAGCTGTTGCCTGGCTAAGGTTAACCTGCAATCAACTGGATGTATAAGCTAAATTAAGTACACTTTTATCTGTACTTTTTTAATATAGTACTGCATTTTATTGATTTTGTTTTCACTGAATATTAATTGAATTGAATATTATGGTCTCTCTGTGTCTCTACAGGGAGCTTGTTAGAAGTGTAGCCAGTGGTAACACTGGGGGCAGTTTCACTTCTTTGATATTCTATGTTTAACTCCTAGCCTAGTGGGGTTTCTCTTGCCATATATATGTTACATCTTTTGGTATTTCTGCTACATATCTAAGCTGTTGGCTGGCTAAGAGTAACCTGCAATCAACTGGATGTATAACCTAAATTAATTTTAATTTTATCAGCATTTTTTTCATATAGTACTGCATTTTAGTGATTTTTTTCACTGAATATTATTTGAATTGAATATTGTGGTCTCTCTGTGTCTCTACAGGGAGCTTGTTAGAATTGTAGGCAGTGGTGACAGTAGGGGATAGTTTCACTTCTTTCATATTCTGTGTTTAACTCCTGGTGGCATAGGGCGTTTGTCTTTGCATATAAGTGTTATATCTTGTGTTATTTCACCTAAATATCTAAGATGTTGGCTGGCTAAGATTAACCAGCAATCAACTGGATGTATAAGCTAAATTAAGTACACCTTTATCTGCACTTTTTTCATATAGTACTGCATTTTACTGATTGTTTTACTGAATATTAATTGAATTCAATGTTGTGGTCTCTCTGTGTCTCTACAGGGAGCATGTTGGAGGTGTAGCCATTGGTAACAGTGGGGTAGTTTCACTTCTTTGAGATTCTGTGTTTAACTCCTAGTCTAGAGGGCATGTTTTGCCATATAAGTGTTACATCTTTTTGCTAAATATCTAAGGTGTTGGCTGGCTAAGATTAACCTGCAATCAACTGGACATATAAGCTAAATGAAGCACACTTTTATCTGCACTGTTTTTCATAAAGTACTGCGATTTATTGATTTTTTCACTGAATATTAATTGAACTAAACATTGTGGTCTGTTTGTGTCTCTGCAGGAAGCTTGCTAGAAGTGTAGCCAGAGGTAACAGTGGGGGTAGTTTCACTTCTTTGATATTCAATGTTTAACTCCTACCCTAGGGGGTTTGTCTTGTCATATAAGTGTTACATCTTATGTTATTTATGCTAAATATCTAAGCTGTTGGCTGGCTAAGATTAACCTGCAATCAACAGGATGTATAAGCTAAATTAAGTACACTTTTATCTGCACTTTTTTTTCATATACTACTGCATTTAATTGATTTTTTCACTGAATATTAATTGAATTGAATATTGTGCTCTCTCTGTGTCTCTACAGGGAGCTTGTTAGAAGTGTAGCCAGTGGTAACAGTGGGGGTAGTTCACCTCTTTGATATTCTCTGTTTATCTCCAAGCCTAGCGGGTTTCTCTTGCCATATAATTTTTACATCTTGTGTTATTTCTGCTAAATATCTAAGCTGTTGGCTGGCTAAGATTAACCTGCAATCAACTGGATGTATAAGCTAAATTAAGTACACTTCTATCTGCACTTTTTCATATAATACTGCATTTTATTCTTTTTTTGTTTACTGAATATTAATTCAATTGAATACTATGGTCACTCTGTCTCTCTAAAGGAAGCTTGTTAGAAGTGTAGCCAGTGGTAACAGTCGGGGTGGTTTCACTTCTTTGATATTCTGTGTTTAACTCCTAGCCTAGCGGGTTTCTCTTGCCATATAAGTGTTACATCTTGTGTTATTTCTGCTAAGTTGTTGGCTGGCTAAGATTAACCTGCAATCAACTGGATGTATAAGCTAAATTAAGTACACTTTTATCTGCCATTTTTTTCATGTACTACTGCATTTTGATTTTTTTCACTGAATAATTTTTGAATTTAATATTATAATGTCTCAGTGTCTCTACAGGGAGCTTGTTAGAATTGTAGCCAGTGGTAACAGTGGGGGTAGTTTCCCTTCTTTGATATTCTGTGTTTAACTCCTAGCCTACGGGGTTTGTCTTGCCATATATGTGTTACATCTTAAGTTATTTCCGCTAAATATCTAAGCTGTTGGCTGGCTAAGATTAACCTGCAATCAACTGGATGTATAAGCTAAATTAATTGTAACTTTATCCCCACTTGTTTCATATACTACTGTATTTTATTGATTTTATTTCACTGAATATTAATGGAATTGAATATTGTGGTCTCTCCATGTCTCTACAAGGAGCTTGTTAGAACTGTAGCCAGAGGTACCAGTGGGGTAGTTTCACTTCTTTGATATTCTGTGTTTAACTCCTAGCCTGGGGTGTTTGTCTTGCCATAAAAGTGTTATATCTTGTGTTATTTCTGCTAAACATCTAAGCTGTTGGCTGGCTAAGATTAACCTGCAATCAATTGGATGTATAAGCTAAATTAAGTACACTTTTATGTGCACTTTTTTCATATAGTACTGCATTTTAATGATTGTTTTACTGAGTATTAATTTAACTGAATATTCTGGTCTCTCTGTGTCTCTACAGTGAGCTTGTTAGAAGTGTAATCAAAGGTAACAGTGGGGGTAGTTTTACTTCTTTGATATTCTGTGTTTAACTCCTAGTCTAGGGGGTTTGTTTGCCATAGAAGTGTTACATCTTTGTTTTTTCTGCTAAATATTTAAGCTGTCGGCTGGCTAAGATTAACCTGCAATCAACTGGACATAAAAACTAAATTAAGTACACTTTTATCTGCACTTTTTTCATATAGTACTGTATTTTATTGATTTTTTTTAATAAATAATTGAACTGAACATTCTGGTCTGTCTGTGTCTCTACAGGGAGCTTGTCAGAAGTGTAGCCAGTGGTAACACAGGGGGTAGTTTCACTTCTTTGATATTCTGTGTTTAACTCCAAGCCTAGGGGGTTTGTCTTGCCATATCAGTGTTACATCTTGTGTTATTTCTGCTAAATATCTAACGCGTTGGCTGGCTAAGATTAACCTGCAACCAACTGGATGTATAAGCTTAATTAAGTACACATTTATCTGCACTTTTTTCCTATACTGCTGCATTTTATTGATTTTTTTCACTGAATATTAATTGACTTGAATATTGTGGTCTCTCTGTGTCTTTACCAGGAGCTTGTTAGAACTGTAGCCAGTGGTGACAATGGGGGTAGTTTCACTTCTTCGATATTCTCTGTTTAACTCCTAGCCTAGGGGGTGTGTCCTGCCATAAACATGTTACATCTTAAGTTATTTCTGCTAAATATCTAAGCTGTTGGCTGGCTAAGATTAACCTGCAATCAACTGGATGTATAAGCTAAATTAAGTACACTTTTATCTCCACTTTTTCATATAGTACTGCATTTTATTTATTTTTTACTAAATATTAATTGAATTGAATAGTGTGGTCTCTTTGTGTCTGTACAGGAACTTGCTAGAAGTGTAGCCAGAGATAACAGTGGGGGTAGTTTCACTTCCTTGATATTCTGTGTTTAACTCCTAGCCTAGGGGGTTTGTCTAGACATATAAGTGTTACATCTTGTGTTATTTCTGCTAAATATCTAAGCTGTTGGCTGGCTAAGATTAACTTGCAATCAACTGGATGTATAAGCTAAATTAATTGCACTTTTATCTGCACTCTTTTCATCTACTACTGCATTTTATTGATATTTTTCACTGAATATTAATATTGTTGTCTCTCTGTATCTGTACAGGGAGCTTGTTAGAAGCGTAGCCAGTAGTAACACTGGGGGTAGTTTCACTTCTTTGATATTCTATGTTTAACTCCTAGCCTAGGGGGTTTCTCTTGCCATATAAGTGTTACATCTTTTGGTATTTCTGCTAAATATCTAAGCTGTTGGCTGGCTAAGAGTAACCTGCAATCAACTGGACATATAAGCTAAATTAATTTTAATTTTACCACCATTTTTCATATAGTACTGCATTTTATTGATTTTTTTCACTGAATATTATTCATAGAGTCTGTGGGTCAGGAACCTATCCCTCCAGCATGTTTTGTTTATTGTGATTACAAGGTTTAGATCCCTGGAGTGTGTAGCTCTGAGGGATTGGGATTTCTTTAAGTGTAGCATGTCCAACAGCTCTGGGTTTGACATGGCCTTGTATGTTAAGCAGAGATCGCTTCTGGTAAGCGATATGCGACAGAGTATAGCTGGAGTTTTTCATATAGTAGGGCATCTGCTTTAGGCCTGTGATTCTTTTAGTGAGGTATTTCTGAGGCCTTTCCAGTTGAATTGAATATTGTGGTCTCTTTGTGTGTCTAAAGGGAGCTTGCTAGAATTGTAGCCAGTGGTGACAGTGGGGGTAGTTTCACTTCTTTCATATTCTGTGTTTAACTCCTGGCATAGGGCGTTTGTCTTTGCATATAAGTGTTATATCTTGTGTTATTTCAGCTAAATATCGAAGCTGTTGGCTGGCTAAGATTAACCTGCAATCAACTGGATGTATAAGCTAAATTAAGTACACTTTTATTGCCCTTTTTTCATATACTACTGTATTTTATTGATTTTGTTTTCACTGTATATTAATGTAATTGAATATTATGCTCTTTCTTTGTATCTCTACAGGGAGCTTGTTAGAAGTGTATTCTGTGGTAACAGTGGGGGTAGTTCACCTCTTTGATATTCTGTGTTTAACTCCAAGCTTAGGGGGTTGTCTTGCCATATAAGTGTAACTGCGTTTTTTTAAAAAATGCGCCAAAATCTTTTAAAGTGACAACACCATTATTAACTTGACAGATGCCTCAGTCTCAGCGTTAAATACATAAAACACATGGAAAACATTCTATAAATTCATCCAAAAGAAGCATCTCTGACTTGTTTAAAACTCATATAAAATATACATAACTTCTTGATCGTAGATAAAACACTTCTCGATCATTAGTTATATAACATTTATATGTGGTAGTAATCAATTAATGTTAAAAAATGATATTTGAAAATGAACATATACATAAATATATAAGAATGTTGTAAATAGGTGAATATAGATAACTATGACTAGTTAAAATGCTATTAAAATTTTGTACAGTAAAAAAATACGTATTTACTATGAATATATATAATATATAAATATGTAAATGTTTATATATATGTTTTTGTATAGTTATACAAATAAATTGAATTGTGTACTACAATAAATATTGTGTACTATACTATAAAAAACATAAACATTGTATATATATATTTTTTTAATACTTATGTAAGTTTATAAATAATATAAATATTTGTTTAATTAATATAAAATGAATATATAAAATGAGTTTAATAAAATATGATATATATTGATGTTATTTATAATGATGTTATTTATAAAATATTGATGTTATTTTTGAAATATTCAGATGAAAAATTGATACCAGTATTATGGAAAAAACAGAAATACAAAAAAGTACATAGAAATAAATTCAGATGAAAAAATTAATGTGAAAATTAATATTACATTAAATGCAAATCACAAATGTAGCTAAAGTCAAAGAAAAAATCAAAAATAAATCAGTGGAAGACCCTCCATATAGACCCATAGTGTCAGGTTCCAGATCCAAAACCTTTAATATAGGTGTCTTGATAGACACGTGGACTAAACACATTTACAATGCGGTACCACACATTATGAAAGATTCATGGAATTTCTTAAGCAATCTCACTGAAGACAAATGGAATAAGGAGTATATTTTCATCACAATAGATGTGGTAGATTTGTTTTCATGCATACCTAAAGATAAGGGGCTTGAATTTTTCACTAACAGCCTTAGGAAGTACTCAGGTTTCAGTTGGGATAAAATTTGTGTGGTTTCTGAACTCATGTCCTTAGTCCTGGACCATAACTATATTATATTCCAGGGCGAATATTTTAAACAAAAAACTGGAGTGGCCATGGGAGCTTCATGCGCTCCCATTTTCGCCAACATGGTCATGTTGGAATGGGAAACTGAACACTTATTCAAAAGTAGATATTACGATAAGATAGAATTTTATGCAAGATTTTTGGATGATTTGTTTGTGTTATGGAAGGGATCTGAAACAGAGATCAGAGAGTTCATTGATTTCCTTAACAACACAACAGAATTTTTGAAATTCACTTCCAATTTTAGCAGTAAAGAAATAGCGTATTTGGATACACTTATATGGCACACTGATACAGGTTTTGCTTCAAGAATATACAGGAAACCTACATACTCGAATGATTACATAGCATACAGCAGTAATCATCCACCTTACACGTTTAAAAATATTGTCAAAGGACAATGTATTAGAACAGTAAGAATGTCATCTAGTTTGGAGGTTATGAAGGAAGACATTAACATTCTATGTAGTATGTTCAGAAAGAGAGGTTATCCAGATAGAATGTTAAAAGGCATCTCCCAGTATGCCATTTCTCAGTGGGGCAACAAATTTAAATGATTATTAGGTGCTATGGACACAGATAACACTATAAAAACAAAGGAATCACAATATAATTTCAATAGAGTATGTGTTTTAACCTACACTCCATTTGTGCACTATATCAAAGAAATTTTATATAGACATTGGGATGTTATCATCTCCAACAATTTGAGTATTAAGGTAGGAAATGCACCTAAAATAATATACAAAGTTGCACCCAATATTAAAAGAATGTTGGAATATACAGAAACACAGAAAGGTATGATGGTGAAAAACAAAAGAGGTAGTATAAAATGCGGAACATGCCGTCAATGTCGATATATTAATGAAGTAGACAAAATTGTATTAGAAGATATAAACCACACTGTAATTAGATGTTTAAGAGGTAATTGCAACAGCAAACAAGTGGTTTATATCGCCTGTTGTATTGCATGCAAGGCATATTATATAGGAAAAACGGAAAGGGTCATTAAAAAATGGATATATGAACATTATTATAAGATACGCAAAGAAGACACTACAAATGCCCTTTATAGACACATTTTAGATAAAGGGGAGCAACATAGTTTTTTATTTGCTATTATCAACCAAATAAACACACATGAGGGGAATTGGAAGAATAAGTTAGCACTGAAAGAAAGTGTATGGCAAATTAAAACTGATGCGACCAGGTATCCTGGTCTCAATGATTCTATAAGCATCAAGCCATTCCTTATGTGTGATTAAATATTGTTTCTTTTGGTTATTCCATATGCCATAGGCTAGCATTATCTTACATTTATGTACAAATAACATTTTGTTTATTTCTTTGACTTTAGCTACATTTGTGATTTGCATTTAATGTAATATTAATTTTCACATTCATTTTTTCATCTGAATTTATTTCTATGTACTTTTTTGTATTTCTGTTTTTTCCATAATACTGGTATCAATTTTTCATCTGAATATTTCAAAAATAACATCAATATTTTATAAATAACATCAATATATATCATATTTTATTAAACTCATTTTATATATTCATTTTATATTAATTACACTATCTAATTAAACAAATATTTATATTATTTATAAACTTACATAAGTATTAAAAAAAATATATACAATTTTTATGTTTTTTTATAGTATAGTACACAATATTTATTGTAGTACACAATTCAATTTATTTGTATAACTATACAAAAACATATATATATAAACATTTACATATTTATATATTATATATATTCATAGTAAATACGTATTTTTTTACTGTACAAAATTTTAATAGCATTTTAACTAGTCATAGTTATCTATATTCACCTATTTACAACATTCTTATATATTTATGTATATGTTCATTTTCAAATATCATTTTTTAACATTAATTGATTACTACCACATATAAATGTTATATAACTAATGATCGAGAAGTGTTTTATCTATGATCAAGAAGTTATGTATATTTTATATGAGTTTTAAACAAGTCAGAGATGCTTCTTTTGGATGAATTTATAGAATGTTTTCCATGTGTTTTATGTATTTAACGCTGAGACTGAGGCATATGTCAAGTTAATAATGGTGTTGTCACTTTAAAAGATTTTGGCACGTTTTTTAAAAAAACGCAGTTACTGTTGCTATAAATTCTTTGTAGCAGACACTATTTAATGGTTCTGATGAAGACTGGCATTACACCAGTTGAAAGCGCTAAACCTTTATGTCTATTTTATGGACCTTGTTCGAATAAAATTTTTTGGTGTTATTTAAGGATTTACTGAATTTGTTGGATTTTTTGACCACCACCCGCACGAGCAGCGTTTTTTTCTTCACTTCTCTTCCTAGCCTTATTGTTGACTTTTAGTCGTGGTTCGTATTGTGGATTTGCCATATAAGTGTGACATCTTGTGTTATTTCCACTAATTATCTAAACTTTTGCCTGGCTAAGATTAACCTTCAAGCAACTGGACATATAAGCTAAATTAAGTACACATTTATTTGCACTTTTTTCATATAGTACTGCGTTTTACTGATTGTTTTACTGAATATGGACTGAATTGAATATTGTGGTCTCTCTGTGTCTCTACAAGAAGTTTGTTAGAAGTGTAGCCAGTGGTAACACAGGGGGTAGTTTCACTTCATTGATATTCTGTGTTTAACTCCTAGCCTAAGAGGTTTGCCTTGCTTTATAAGTGTTACATCTTGTGTTATTTCCGCTATATATCCAAGCTGTTGGCTGGCTAAGATTAACATGCAATCAACTTGACATAAAAGCTAAATTAAGTACACTTTTATCTGTACTTTTTTCATATAGTACTGAATTTTATTGATTTTTTTACTGAATATTAATGGAAGTGAATATTCTGTCTCTCTGTGTCTCTACAGGGAGCTTGTTAGAAGTGTAGCCAGTGGTAACAGTGGGGGTAGTTTCACTTCTTTGAGATTCTGTTTAACTCCTAGCCTATGGGGTTTCTCTTGTAATATAAGTGTTACATCTTGTGTTATTTCTGCTAAATATCTAAAGTGTTGGCTGGCTAACATTAACCTTCAATCAATCAGACATATAAGCTAATCTAAGTAGACTGTTATCAGCACTTTTTTCATAATGTACTGCATTTTATTGATTTTTTTCACTGAATATTAATTGAATTGAATATTATGCTCTCTATGTGTCTCTACAGGGAGCTCATTAGAAGTGTAGCCAGTGGCAACACTGGGGGTAGTTTCACTTCATTGATATTATGTGTTTAACTCCTAGCCTAGGGGGTTTGTCTTGCTATATAAGTGTTGCATCTTGTGTTATTTTTGCTAACTATCTAAGCTGTTGGCTTGTTAAGATTACCCTGCAATTAACTGGATGTATAAGTTAAATTAAGTACACTTTTATCTGCACTTTTTTCATATAGTACTGCATTTTATTGATTTTCTTACTGAATACTAATTGAATTAGATATTGTGTTCTCTTTGTGTCTCTACAGGGAGCTTGTTAGAAGTGTAGCCAGTGATAACAGTGAGGGCAGTTCACATCTTTGATACTCTGTGTTTAATTCCAAGCATAGGGTGGTTTGTCTTGCCATATAAGTGTTACATCTTGTGTTATTTCTGCTAAATATCTAACCTGTTGGCTGGCTAAGATTAACCTGCAATCAACTGGATGTATAAGCTAAATTAAGTACAATTTTATCTACACTTTTTTCATATAACACTGCATTTTATTGATTTTTTTCACTGAATATTAATTGAATTGAAAATTATGGTCTCTCTGTGTCTCTACAGGGAACTTGTTAGACGTGTAGCCAGTAGTAACACTGGGGGTAGTTTCACTTCTTTGATATTTTATGTTTAACTCCTAGCCTATGGGATTTCTCTTGCCATATAAGTGTTACATATTTTGGTATTTCTGCTAAATATCTAAGCTCCTGGTTGGCTAAGAGTAACCTGCAATCAACTGGACATATACGCCTAAATTAATTATAATTTTATCAGCATTTTTTTCATATAGTGCTGCATTTTACTGATTTTTTTTCACTGAAAATTAATTGAATTGAATATTGTGGTCTCTCTGTGTACCTACAGGGAGCTTGTTAGAATTGTAGCCAGTGCTGACAGTGGGGGTAGTTTCACTTCTTTCATATTCTGTGTTTAACTTCAAGCCTAGGGGGTTTGTCTTGCCATATAAGTGTTACATCTTGTGTTATTTCTGCTAAATATTTAAGCTGTTGCCTGGCTAAGATTAACCTGCAATCAACTGGATGTATAAGCTAAATTAGGTACCCTTTTATCTGCCTTTTTTCATATACTACTGTATTTTATTGATTTTTTTCACTGCATATTAATGTAATTGAATATTGTGCTCTCTCTGTATCTCTACAGGGAGCTTGTTAGAATTGTATTCTGTGGTAACATTGGGGGTAGTTCACCTCTTTGATATTCTGTGTTTATCTCCAAGCCTAGGGGGTTTGTCTTGCCATATAAGCATTACATCTTGTGTTATTTCTGCTAAATATCTAAGCTGTTGCCTGGTTAAGATTAACATGCAAGCAACTGGATGTATAAGCTAAATTAAGTACACTTTTATGTGCACTTTTTTCATATAGTACTGCATTTTATTGATTTTTTACTGAATATTAATTGAATTGAATATTGTGGTCTCTCTGTGTCTTTACAGGAAGGTTGTTAGAAGTGTAGCCAGTGGTAATACAGGGGGTAGTTTCACTTCATTGATATTCTGTGTTTAACTCCTAGCCTAAGGGGTTTGCCTTGCTTTATAACTGTTACATCTTGTGTTATTTCTGCTAAATATCTAAGCTGTTGGCTGGCTAAAATTAACATGCAATCAACTTGATATAAAACCTAAATTAAGTACAGTTTTATCTGCACTTTTTTTGTATAGTCCTGCATTTTATTGATTTTTTACTGTATATTAATTGAAGTGAACATTCTGTCTCTCTGTGTCTCTACTGGGAGCTTGTTAGAAGTGTAGCCATTGGTAACAGTGGGGGTACTTTCACTTCTTTGATATTCTGGTTAACTCCTAGCCTAGGGGGTTTCCCTTGTAATATAAGCATTACATCTTGTGTTATTTCTGCTAAATATCTAAACTGTTGGCTGGTTAAGATTAACCTGCACTCAACTGGATGTATATACTAAATTAAGAACACTTTCATCTACACTTTTTTCATACAGTACTGCATTTTATTGATTTTCTTACTGAATATTAATTGAATTGGATATTCTGGTCTCTTTCTGTCTCTACAGGGAGGTTGTTAGAAGTGTAGCTAGTGGTAACAGTGGGGGTAGTTTCTCTTGTTTGATATTTTGTGTTTAACTCCAGGCATAGGACATTTATCTTGCCATATAACTGTTACATCTTGTGTTGTTTCTGCTAAATATCTAAGCTGTTTACTGACTAAGAGTAACCTGCAATCAACTGGATGTATAAGCTAAATTAATTTTAATTTTATCAGCATTTGTTCATATAGTACTGCATTTTATTGATTTTTTTCACTGAATATTATTTGAATTGAATATTGTGGTCTCTTTGTGTGTCTAAAGGGAGCTTGCTAGAATTGTAGCCAGTGGTGACAGTGGGGGTAGTTTCACATCCTTGATATTTTGTGTTTAACTCCAAGCCTAGAGGGTTTGTCTTGCCATATTAGTGTTACATCTTGTGTTATTTCTGCTAAATATCTAAGCTGTTGGCTGGCTAAGATTAACCTGCAATCAACTGGACATAAAAGCTAAATTAAGTACACTTTTATCTGCACTTTTTTCATATAGTACTGAATTTTATTGATTTTTTTACTGAATATTAATTGAATTGAATATTCTGTGTCTCTGTGTCTCTACAGGGAGCTTGTTAGAAGTGTAGCCAGTGAAATTAGTGGGGGTAGTTTCACTTCTTTGATATTCTGTGTTTAACTCCTAGCCTAGGGGGTTTGTCTTGCCATATACGTGTTACATCTTAAGTTATTTCCGCTAAATATCTAAGCTGTTGGCTGGCTAAGATTAACCTGCAATCAACTGGATGTAAGAGCTAAATTAAGTACACTTTTATCTACACTTTTTTGATATAATACTGCATTTTATTGATTTTTTTACTGAATATTAATTGAACTGAATATTCTGGTCTCTCTCTGTCTCTACAGGGAGCTTGTTTGAAGTGTAGCCAGTGGCAACACAGGGGATAGTTTCACTTCTTTGATATTCTGTGTTTAACTCCTAACCTAGGGGGTTTGTCTTGCCATATAAGTGTTACATCTTCTGTTATTTCTGCTAAGTGTCTAAACTGTTGGCTGGCTAAGATTAACTTACAATCAACTGGATGTATAAGCTAAATTAAGTACCCTTTTATCTGCACCTTTTTCATCTACTACTGCATTTTATTTACTTTTTCAATGAATATTAATTGAATTGAATATTGTCTCTCTGTGACTCTAAAGGGAGCTTTTTAGAAGTGCAGCCAGAGGTAGCAGTGAAGGTTGTTTCACTTCATTGATAGTCTGTGTTTAACTCCAAGCCTAGAGGGTTTGTCTTGCCATATAAGTGTTACATCTTGTGTTATTTCTGCTAAATATCTAAGCTGTTGCCTGGCTAAGATTAACCTGCAATCAACTGGATGTATAAGCTAAATTAAGTACAATTTTATCTGCACTTTTTTCATATACTACTGCATTTTATTGATTTTTTTCACTGAATATTAATTTAATTGAATATTGTGGTCTCTCTGTGTCTCTACAGGGAGCTTGTTAGAACTGTAGCCAGTGGTAACACTGGGGGTAGTTTCACTTCTTTGATATTCTGTGTTTAACTCCTAGCCTAGGGGGTTTGTCTTGCCATATAAGTGTTACATCTTTTGTTATTTATGCTAAATATCTAAGCTGTTGGATGGTTAAGATTAACCTGCAATCAACTGGACATATAAGCTAAATTAAGTACACATTTATCTGCACTTTTTCATATAGTACTGCATTTTATTGATTTTTTTACTGAATATTAATTGAACTGAATATTCTGGTCTCTCTGTGTCTCTACAGGGAGCTTGTTAGAAGTGTAGCCAGTGGTAACAGTGGGGGTAGTTTCACTTCTTTGATATTCTGTGTTTAACTCCTAGCCTAGGGGGTTTGTCTTGCCATATAAGTGTTACATCTTGTGTTATTTCTGCTAAATATCTAAGCTGTTGGCTGGCTAAGATTAACCTGCAATCAACTGGATGTATAAGCTAAATTAAGTACACTTTTATCTGCACTTTTTTCATATAGTACTGCATTTTATTGATTTTTTTCACTGAATATTAATTGAATTGAATATTCTGGTCTCTTTGTGTCTCTACCAGGAGCTTGTTAGAACTGTAGCCAGTGGTAACTGTGGGGGTAGTTTCACTTCTTTGATATTCTGTGTTTAACTCCTAGCCTAGGGGGTTTGTCTTGCCATATAAGTGTTACATCTTGTGTTATTTCTGCTAAATATCTAAGCTGTTGGCTGGCTAAGATTAACCTGCAATCAACTGGATGTATAAGCAAATTTAAGTACACTTTTTTTGCACTTTTTCATATAGTACTGCATTTTATTTATTTTTCTTCACTGAATTTTAACTGAGTTGAATATTCTGGTCTCTGTGTCTCTACAGAGAACTTGTTAGAAGTGTAGCCATTGATAGCAGTGGGGTAGTTTCACTTCTTTGATATTCTGTGTTTAACTCCTAGCTTAGGGGGGTTTGTCTCGCCATATAAGTGTTAAATCTTGTGTTTTTTCTTCTAAATATCTAATCTGTTGGCTGGCAAAGATTAACCTGCAATCAACTAGACATATAAGCTAAATTAAGTATACTTTTATCTGCACTTTTTATATAGTACTGCATTTTATGTATTTTTTCACTGAGTATTAATTGAATTGAATATTGTGGTCTCACTGTGTCTCTACAGGGAGTTTGTTAGAAGTGTAGCCAGTGGTAACAGTGCGGGTACTTTCACTTATTTGATATTCTGTTTTTAACTCCTAGCATAGGGGTTTGTCTTGCCATATAAGTGTTACATCTTTTGTTATTTCCACTAAATATCTAAGGTGTTGGCTGGCTAAGATTAACATATCAACTGGATGTATAAGCTAAATTAAGTACACCTTTGCCTGTACTTTTTTCATATACTACTGCATTTTATTGATTTTTTTCACTTAATATTAATTTAATTGAATATTGTGATCTCTCTGTGTCTCTACAGGGAGCTTGTTAGAAATGTAGCCAGTGGTAACAGTGGGGGTAGTTTCACTTCTTTGATATTCTATGTTTAACTCCTAGCCTAGTGGGTTTGTCTTGCCATATAAGTGTTAAATCTTGTGTTATTTCTGCTAAATATCTAAGCTGTTGGCTGGCTAAGATTAACCAGCAATCAACTGGACGTATAAGCAAAATTAAGTACACTTTTATCTGCACTCTTTTCATATTCTACTGCATTTTATTGATTTTTTTCACTGACTATTAATTGAATTGAATATTGTGGTCTCTCTCTGTCTCTACAGGGAACTTGTTAGAAGTGTAACCAGTGGTAACAAAGGGGGTAGTTTCAATTCTTTGATATTCTGTGTTTAACTCCTAGCTTAGGGGTGGTGTTTGTCTTGCCATATAAGTGTTAAATCTTATGTTTTTTCATCTAAATATCTAATCTGTTGGCTGGCTGTGATTAACCTGCAATCAACTAGACATATCAGCTAAATTAAGTACACTTTTATCTGCACTTTTTATATAGTACTGCATTTTATGTATTTTTTCACTGAGTATTAATTGAATTGAATATTGTGGTCTCACTGTGTCTCTACAGGGAGTTTGTTAGAAGTGTAGCCAGTGGCAACACAGGGGATAGTTTCACTTCTTTGATATTCTGTGTTTACTTCCTAGCCTAGGTTGTTTGTCTATCCATATGAGTTTTACATCTTGTGTTATTTCTGCTAAATATCTAAGTTGTTGGCTGGCTAAGTTTAACCTTCAAGCAACTAGACATATAAGCTAAATTAAGTACACTTTTATCTGCACTTCTTTCATATAATACTGCATTTTATTGTATTTTTTCACTGAATATTAATTGAATTGAATATTGTGCTCTCTTTGTGTCTCTACAGGGAGCTTGTTAGAAGTGTAGCGAGTGGTAACAGTGGGGGTAGTTCACCTCTTTGATATTCTGTGTTTATCTCCAAGCCTATTGGGTTTGTCTTGCCATATAAGTGTTACATCTTGTGTTATTTCTGCTAAATATCTAAGCTGTTGGCTGGCTAAGATTAACCTGCAATCAACTGGACATATAAGCTAAATTAAGTACACTTTTATCTGCACTTTTTCATATAGTACTGCATTTTATTGATTTTTTTCACTGAATATTAATTGAATTGAATATTGTGGTCTCTCTGTGTCTCTACAGGGAGCTTGTTAGAAGTGTAGCCAGTGGTAACAGTGGGGGTAGTTCACATCTTTGATATTCTGTGTTTAACTCCAAGCCTAGGGGGTTTGTCTTGCCATATAAGTGTTACATCTTGTGTTATTTCTGCTAAATATCTAAGCTGTTGGCTGGCTAAGATTAACCTGCAATCAACTGGATGTATAAGCTAAATTAAGTACACTTTTATCTGCACTTTTTTCATATAGTACTGCATTTTATTGATTTTTTTCACTGAATATTAATTGAATTGAATATTGTGGTCTCTCTGTGTCTCTACAGGGAGCTTGTTAGAAGTGTAGCCAGTGGTAACAGTGGGGGTAGTTTCACTTCTTTGATATTCTGTGTTTAACTCCTAGCCTAGGAGGTTTGTCTTGCCATATAAGTGTTACATCTTGTGTTATTTCTGCTAAATATCTAAGCTGTTGGCTGGCTAAGATTAACCTGCAATCAACTGGATGTATAAGCTAAATTAAGTACACTTTTATCTGCACTTTTTTCATATACTACTGCATTTTATTGATTTTTTCACTGAATATTAATTGAATTGAATATTGTGGTCTCTCTGCATCTCTACAGGGAGCTTGTTAGAAGTTTAGCCAGTGGTAACAGTTGGGGTAGTTCACATCTTTGATATTCTGTGTTTAACTCCAAGCCTAGAGGGTTTGTCTTGCCATATAAGTGTTACATCTTGTGTTATTTCTGCTAAATATCTAACCTGTTGGCTGGCTAAGATTAACCTGCAACCAACTGGATGTATAAGCTAAATTAAGTACACATTTATCTGCACTTTTTTCATATAATACTGCATTTTATTGATTTTTTTCACTGAATATTAATTGACTTGAATATTGTGGTCTCTCTGTGTCTCTACCAGGAGCTTGTTAGAACTGTAGCCATTGGTAACTGTGGGGGTAGTTTCACTTCTTTGATATTCTGTGTTTAACTCCAAGCTTAGGGGGTTGTCTTGCCATATAAGTGTTACATCTTGTGTTATTTCTGCTAAATATCTAAGCTGTTGGCTGGCTAAGATTAGTCTGCAATCAACTGGACGTATAAGCTAAATTAAGTACACTTTTATCTGCACTTTTTTCATATAGTACTGCATTTTATTGATTTTTTTCACTGAATATTAATTGAATTGAATATTGTGGTCTCTCTGTGTCTCTACAGGGAGCTTGTTAGAAGTGTAGCCAGTGGTAACAATGTGGGGTAGTTTCACTTTTTTGATATTCTGTGTTTAACTCCTAGCCTAGGGGATTTGTCTTGCCATATGAGTGTTACATCTTGTGTTATTTCTGCTAAATATCTAAGCTGTTGGCTGGCTAAGATTAACCTGCAATCAACTGGATGTATAAGCTAAATTAAGTACACTTTTATCTGCACTTTTTTCATATACTACTGCATTTTATTGATTTTTTCACTGAATATTAATTGAATTGAATATTGTGGTCTCTCTGTGTCTCTACAGGGAGCTTGTTAGAAGTGTAGCCAGTGGTAACACAGGGGGTAGTTTCACTTCTTTGATATTCTGTGTTTAACTCCTGGCCTAGGAGGTTTGTCTTGCCATATAAGTGTTACATCTTGTGTTATTTCTGCTAAATATCTAAGCTGTTGGCTGGCTAAGATTAACCTGCAATCAACTGGATGTATAAGCTAAATTAAGTACACTTTTATCTGCACTTTTTCATATAGTACTGCATTTTATTTATTTTTTCACTGAATATTAATTGAATTGAATATTGTGGTCTCTCTGTGTCTCTACAGGGAGCTTGTTTGAAGTGTAGCCAGTGGTAGCAGTGGGGGTAGTTTAACTTCTTTGATATTCTGTTTAACTCCTAGCCTAGGGGCTTTTCTTGCCATATAAGTGTTACATCTTGTGTTATTTCTGCTAAATATCTAAGCTGTTGGCTGGCTAAGATTAACCTGCAATCAACTGGATGTAAAAGCTAAATTAAGTAAACTTTTATCTGCACTTTTTTCATATAGTACTGCATTTTATTGATTTTTTTACTGAATATTAATTGAACTGAATATTCTGGTCTCTCTGTGTCTCTACAGGGAGCTTCTTAGAAGTGTAGCCAGTGGTAACAGTGGTGGTAGTTTCACTTCTTTGATATTCTGTGTTTAACTCCTAGCCTAGGGGTTTGTCTTGCCATATAAGTGTTACATCTTGTGTTATTTCTGCTAAATATCTAAGCTGTTGGCTGGCTAAGATTAACCTGCAATCAACTGTATGTATAAGCTAAATTAAGTACACTTTTATTTGCACTTTCTCTTCATATACTACTGCATTTTATTGATTTTTTCACTGAAAATTAATTGAATGGAATATTGTGGTCTCTTTGTGTCTCTACAGGGAGCTTGTTAGAAGTGTAGCCAGTGGTAACAGTGGGGGTAGTTTCACTTCTTTGATATTCTGTGTTTAACTCCTAGCCTAGGGGGTTTGTCTTGCCATATAAGTGTTACATCTTGTGTTATTTCTGCTAAATATCTAAGCTGTTGGCTGGCTAAGATTAACCTGCAATCAACTGGACATATAAGCTAAATTAAGTACACTTTTATCTGCACTTTTTCATATAGTACTGCATTTTATTGATTTTTTTCACTGAATATTAATTGAATTGAATATTGTAGTGTCTCTGTGTCTCTACAGGGAGCTTGTTAGAAGTGTAGCCAGTGGTAACAGTGGGGGTAGTTTCACTTCTTTGATATTCTGTGTTTAACTCCTAGCCTAGGAGGTTTGTCTTGCCATATAAGTGTTACATCTTGTGTCATTTCTGCTAAATATCTAAGCTGTTGGCTGGCTAAGATTAACCTGCAATCAACTGGAATGTATAAGCTAAATTAAGTACACGTTTATCTGCACTTGTTCATATACTACTGCATTTTATTGATTTTTTCACTGAATATTATCTGAATTGAATATTGTGGACTCTCTGTAGGGAGCTTGTTAGAAGTGTAGCCAGTGGTAACAAAGGGGGTAGTTTCACTTATTTGATATTCTGTGTTTAACTCCTAGCCTAGGGGGTTTGTCTTGCCATATAAGTGTTACATCTTGTGTTATTTCTGCTAAATATCTAAGCCTTTGGCCGGCTAAGATTAACCTGCAATCAGCTGGATGCATAAGCTAAATTAAGTAAACTTTTATGTTCACTTTTTTCATAAAGTATTGCATTTTATTAATTTTTTCACTGAATATTAATTGAATTGAATATTATGGTCTCTATGTGTCTCTACAGGGAGCTTGTTAGAAGTGTAGTCAGTGGTAACACGGGGATAGTTTCACTTCTTTGATATTCTGTGTTTAACACCTGGCCTAGGAGGTTTGTCTTGCCATATAAATGTTACATCTTGTGTTATTTCTGCTAAATATCTAAGCTGTTGGCTGGCTAAGATTAACCTGCAATCAACTGGACGTATAAGCTAAATTAAGTACACTTTTATCTGCACTTTTTTCATATAGTACTGCATTTTATTGATTTTTTTTCACTGAATATAAATTGAATTGATTATTGATGTGTCTCTGTGTCTCTACAGGGAGCTTGTTGGGAGTGGAGCCAGTGGTAACAATGGGGGTAGTTTCACTTCTTTGATATTCTGTGTTTAACTCCTAGCCTATGGGGTTTGTCTTCCCATATAAGTATTACATCTTGTGTTATTTCTGCTAAATATCTAAGCTGTTGGCTGGCTAAGATTAACCTGCAATCAACTGGACATATAAGCTAAATTAAGAACACTTTTATCTGCACTTTTTCATATAGTACTGCATTTTATTTATTTTTTCAATGAATATTAATTGAACTGAATATTGTGGTCTCACTGTGTTTCTACAAGGAGCATGTTAGAAGTGTAGCCAGTGGTAACAGAGGGGATAGTTTCACATCCTTGATATTTTGTGTTTAACTCCTACCCTAGAGGTTTTGTCTTGCCATATGAGTGTTACATCTTGTGTTATTTCTGCTAAATATATAAGCTGTTGGCTGGCTAAGATTAACCTGCAATCAAGTGGATGGATAAGCTAAATTAAGCACAGATTTATCTTCACTTTTTTTCATATAATACTGCATTTTATTTATTTTTTTCACTGAATATTAATTGTCTTGAATATTGTGGTCTCTCTGTGTCTCTACCGGGAGCTTGTTAGAACTGTAGCCAGTGTTAACTGTGGGGTAGTTTCATTTCTTTGATATTCTGTATTTGACTCCTAGCCTAGGGGGTTTATCTTGCCATATAGGTTTTACATCTTGTGTTATTTTTGCTAAATATCTAAGCTGTTGGCTGGCTAAGATTATCCTGCAATAAACTGGATGTATAAGCTAAATTAAGTACACTTTTATCATATAGTACTGCATTTTATTGTTTTTTTTTCACGGAATATTAATAGAATTGAATATTGTGGTCTCTCCATGTCTCTACAAGGAGCTTGTTAGAAGTGTAGCCAGTGGTAACTGTGCGGGTAGTTTCACTTGTTTGATATTCTGTGTTTAGCTCCTTGCCTAGGGGGTTTGTCTTGCCATATAAGTGATACATTTTGTGTTATTTCTACTAAATATCTAAGCTGTTGGCTGGCTAAAATTAACCTGCAATCAACTGGACGTATAAACAAAATTAATTATAAATTTAACTGCACTTTTTTCATATCTTACTGCATTTTATTGATTTTTTTCACTGAATATTAATTGAATTGAATGTTGTAGTGTCTCTGTGTCTCTACAGGGAGCTTGTTAGAAATGTAGCCAGTGGTAACAGTGGGGGTAGTTTCACTTCTTTGATATTCTGTGTTTAACTCCTAGCCTAGGAGGGTTGTCTTGCCATATAAGTGTTACATCTTGTGTTATTTCTGCTAAATAGCTAACCTGTTGGTTGGCTATGCTTAACCTGCAATCAACTGGACTGGACGTATAAGCTAAATTAAGTACACTTTTATCTGTACTTTTTTAATATAGTACTGCATTTTATTTGTTTTTTTTCACTGAATATTAATTGAATTGAATATTGTGGTCTCTCTATGTCTCTACAGGGAGCTTGTTAGAAATGTAGCCAGTGGTAACAGTGGGGGGTAGTTTCACTTCTTTGATATTCTGTTTCTAATTCCTAGCCTAGGGGTTTGTCTTCCCATATAAGTGTTACATCTTTTGTTATTTCCGCTAAATATCCAAGCTGTTGGCTGGCTAAGATTAACCTGCAATCAACTGGATGTATAAGCTAAATTAAGTACAGTTTTATCTGCACTTTTTTCATATACTACTGCATTTTATTGATTTTTTCACTTAATATTAATTGAATTGAATATTGTGGTCTCTCTGTGTCTCTACAGGGAGCTTGTTAGAAGTGTAGCCAGTGGTAACAGTGGGGGTAGTTCACATCTTTGATATTCTGTGTTTAACTCCAAGCCTAGGGGGTTTGTCTTGCCATATAAGTGTTACATCTTGTGTTATTTCTGCTAAATATCTAACCTGTTGGCTGGCTAAGATTAACCTGCAATCAACTGGACGTATAAGCTAAATTGAGTACACATTTATCTACAATTTTTCATATAATACAGCATTTTATTGATTTTTTTCACTGAATATTAATTCACTTGAATATTGAGGTCTCTCTGTGTCTCTACAGGGAGCTTGTTAGAAGTGTAGCCAATGGTAACACTGGGGGTAGTTTCACTTCTTTGATATTCTGTGTTTAACTCCAAGCCTCGGGGGTTGTCTTGCCATATAAGTGTTACATCTTGTGTTATTTCTGCTAAATATCTAAGCTGTTGGCTGGCTAAGATTAACCTGCAATCAACTGGACATATAAGCTAAATTAAGTACACTTTTATCTGCACTTTTTTCATATAGTACTGCATTTTATTGATTTTTTTACTGAATATTAATTGAATTGAATATTGTGGTCTCTCTGTGTCTCTACAGGAGCTTGTTAGAAGTGTAGCCAGTGGTAACAGTGGGGGTAGTTTCACTTCTTTGATATTCTGTGTTTAACTCCTAGCCTAGGGGGTTTGTCTTCCCATATAAGTGTTACATCTTGTGTTATTTCTGCTAAATATCTAAGCTGTTGGCTGGCTAAGATTAACCTGCAATCAACTGGACATATAAGCTAAATTAAGTACACTTTTATCTGCAATTTTTCATATAGTACTGCATTTTATTGATTTTTTCACTTAATTTTAATTGAATTGAATATTGTGGTCTCTCTGTGTCTCTACAGGGAGCTTGTTAGAAGTATAGCCAGTGGTAACAGGTAGTTTCACTTTTTTGATATTCTGTGTTTAACTCCTAGCCTAGGGGGTTTGTCTTGCCATATAAGTGTTACATCTTGTGTTATTTCTGCTAAATATCTAAGCTGTTGGCTGGCTAAGATTAACCTGCAATCAACTGGATGTATAAGCTAAATTAAGTACACTTTTATCTGCACTTTTTTCATATAGTACTGCATTTTATTGATTTTCTTACTGAATATTAATTGAAGTGAATATTCTGGTCTCTCTGTGTCTCTACAGGGAGCTTGTTAGAAGTGTAGCCAGTGGTAACAGTGGGGGTAGTTTCACTTCTTTGATATTCTGTGTTTAACTCCTAGCCTAGGGGGGTTTGTCTTGCCATATAAGTGTTACATCTTGTGTTATTTCTGCTAAATATCTAAGCTGTTGGCTGGCTAAGATTAACCTGCAATCAACTGGACGTATAAGCTAATTTAAGTTCACTTTTATCTGCAGTTTTTCAAATAGTACTGCATTTTATGTATTTTTTCACTGAATTTTAATTGAATTGAAAATTGTAGTCTCTCTGTGTCTGTAAAAGGAGCTTGTTAGAAGTGTCGCCAGAAGTAACAGTGGGGGTAGTTTTACTTCCTTGATATTCTGTGTTTAACTCCTAGTCTAGGGGGTTTGTCTTGCCATATAACTGTTACATCTTGTGTTATTTCTGCTAAATATCTAAGCTGTTGGCTGGCTAAGATTAACCTGCAATCAACTGGATGTATAAGCTAAATTAAGTACACTTTTATCTGCACTTTTTTCATCTGCTACTGCATTTTATTTATTTTTCACTGAATATTAATTGAATTTAATATTGTTGTCTCTCTGTGTCTCTACAGGGAGCTTGTTAGAAGTGTAGCCAGTGGTAGTAGTGTGGGGTAGTTTCACTTCTTTGATATTCTGTGTTTAACTCCAAGCCTAGGGGGTTTGTCTTGCCATATAACTGTTACATCTTGTGTTACTTCTGCTAAATATCTAACCTGTTGGCTGGCTAAGATTAACCTGCAATCAACTGGATGTATAAGCTAAATTAAGTACAATTTTATCTGCACTTTTTTCATATAGTACTGCATTTTATTGATTTTTTCACTGAATATTAATTGAATTGAATATTGTGGTCTCTCTGTGTCTCTACAGGGAGCTTGTTAGAACTGTAGCCATTGGTATCTGTGGGGGTAGTTTCACTTTTTTGATATTCCGTCTTTAACTCCTAGCCTAGGGGGTTTGTCTTGCCATATAAGTTTTACATCTTGTGTTATTTCTGCTAAATATCTAAGCTGTTGGCTGGCTAAGATTAGTCTGCAATCAACTGGACGTATAAGCTAAATTAATTATAGTTTTATCTGCACTTTTTTCATATAGTACTGCATTTTATTGTTTTTTTCACTTAATATTAATTGAATTGAATATTGTGATCTCTCTGTGTCTCTACAGGGAGTTTGTTAGAAGTGTAGCCAGTGGTAACAATGGGAGTAGTTTCACTTCTTTGATATTCTGTGTTTAACTCCAAGCCTAGGAGGGTTGTCTTGCCATATAAGTGTCACATCTTGTGTTATTTCTGCTAAATAGCTAACCTGTTGGCTGGCTAAGATTAACCTGCAATCAACTGGATGTATAAGCTAAATTAAGTACACTTTTATCTGCACTTTTTTCATATACTACTGCATTTTATTGATTTTTTCACTGAATATTAATTGAATTGAATATTGTGTTCTCTGTGTCTCTACAGGGAGTTTGTTAGAAGTGTAGCCAGTGGTAACAGTGGGGGTAGTTCATCCGTCTTTGATATTCTGTGTTTAACTCCAAGCCTAGGAGGGTTGTCTTGCCATATAAGTGTCACATCTTGTGTTATTTCTGCTAAATAGCTAAGCTGTTGGTTGGCTAAGCTTAACCTGCAATCAACTGGATGTATAAGCTAAATTAAGTACACTTTTATCTGCACTTTTTCATATAGTACTGCATTTTATTGATTTTTTTCACTGAATATTAATTGAATTGAATATTGTGGTCTCTCTGTGTCTCTACAGGGAGCTTGTTAGAAGTGTAGCCAGTGGTAACAGTGGGGGTAGTTTCACTTCTTTGATATTCTGTGTTTAACTCCTAGCCTAGGGGGGTTTGTCTTGCCATATAAGTGTTACATCTTGTGTTATTTCTGCTAAATATCTAAGCTGTTGGCTGGCTAAGATTAACCTGCAATCAACTGGACATATAAGCTAAATTAAGTACACTTTTATCTGCACTTTTTTCATATAGTACTGCATTTTATTGATTTTTTCACTGAATATTAATTGAATTGAATATTGTGGTCTCTCTGTGTCTCTACAGGGAGCTTGTTAGAAGTGTAGCCAGTGGTAACAGTGGGGGTAGTTTCACTTCTTTGATATTCTGTGTTTAACTCCTAGCCTAGGGGGTTTGTCTTGCCATATAAGTGTTACATCTTGTGTTATTTCTGCTAAATATCTAAGCTGTTGGCTGGCTAAGATTAACCTGCAATCAACTGGACATATAAGCTAAATTAAGTACACTTTTATCTGCACTTTTTTCATATAGTACTGCATTTTATTGATTTTTTCACTGAATATTAATTGAATTGAATATTGTGGTCTCTCTGTGTCTCTACAGGGAGCTTGTTAGAAGTGTAGCCAGTGGTAACAGTGGGGATAGTTTCACTTCTTTGATATTCTGTGTTTAACTCCTAGCCTAGAGGGTTTGTCTTGCCATATAAGTGTTACATCTTGTGTTATTTCAGTTAATTATCTGTGCTGTTGGTGGCTAAGATTTACTTGCAATCAACTGGACGTATAAGTTAAATTAAGTACACTTTTATCTGCACTTTTTCATATAGAACATCATTTTATTCATTCTTTCACTGAATATTAATTGAATTGAATATTGTGGTCTCTCTGTGTCTCTACAGGGAGCTTGTTAGAAGTGCAGCCAGTGGTAACAGTGTGGGTAGTTTCACTTCTTTGATATTATGTTTTTAACTCCCAGCCTCGGTAGTTTTTCATGCCCTATAAGTATTACATCTTGTGTTATTTCTGCTAAATATCTAAGCTGTTCACTGGCTAAGATTAACTTACAATCCACTACATGTATAAGCTAAATTAAGTACACTTTTATCATATAGTACTGCATTTTATTGATTTTTTTCACTTAATATTAATTGAATTGAATATTGTGATCTCTCTGTGTCTCTACAGGGAGTTTGTTAGAAGTGTAGCCAGTGGTAACAGTGGGGGTAGTTCATCCGTCTTTGATATTCTGTGTTTAACTCCAAGCTTAGGGGGTTGTCTTGCCATATAAGTGTTACATCTTGTGTTATTTCTGCTAAATATCTAAGCTGTTGGCTGGCTAAGATTAACCTGCAATCAACTGGATGTATAAGCTAAATTAAGTACACTTTTATCTGCCCTTTTTTATATAGTACTGGATTTTATTGTTTTTTTTCACTGAATATTAATTGAATTGAATATTGTGGTCTCTCTGTGTCTGTACAGGGAGCTTGCTAGAAGTGTAGCCAGTGGTAACAGTGGGGGTAGTTTCACTTCATTTAAATTATGTGTTTAACTCGTAGCCTAGGGGGTTTCTCTTGCCATATAAGTGTTATATCTTGTGTTATTTCTGCTAAATATCTAAGCTGTTGGCTGGCTAAGATTAACCTGCAATCAACTGGATGTAAAAGCTAAATTAAGTAAACTTTTATCTGCACTTTTTTCATATAGTACTGCATTTTATTGACTTTCTTTACTGAATATTAATTTAAATGAATATTCTGGTCTCTCTGTGTCTCTACAAGGAGCTTATAAAAAGTGTAGCCAGTGGTAACACAGGGGTAGTTTCACTTCTTTGATATTCTGTGTTTAACTCTTAGCCTAGGGGGTTGTCTTGCCATTTAAGTGTTACATCTTGTGTTATTTCTGCTAAATATCTAACCTGTTGGCTGGCTAAAATTAACCTGCAATCAGCTGGATGTAAAAGCTAAATTAAGTACACTTTTATCTGCATTTTTTCATATAGTACTGCATTTTACTGATTTTATTCACTGAATATTAACTGAATTGATTATTGTAGTGTCTCTGTGTCTCTACAGGAGCTTTTTGGAAGTGTAGCCAGTGGTGACAACGGGGGTAGTTTCACTTCTTTGATATTCTGTGTTTAACTCCTAGCCTAGGTATTTGTCTTGCCATATAGATGTTACATCTTGTGTTATTTCTGCTAAATATCTAAGCTGTTGGCTGGCTAAGATTATCCTGCAATCAACTGGATGTATAAGCTAAATTAAGTACACTTTTATCTGCACTTTTTTTCATATAGTACTGCATTTTATTAATTTTTTCACTGAATATTAATTGAATTGAATATTGTGCTCTCTCTGTGTCTCTACAGGGAGCTTGTTAGAAGTGTAGCCAGTAGTAAGAGTGGGGGTAGTTCAAGTCTTTGATATTCTGTGTTTATCTCCAAGCCTAGCGGGTTTGTCTTGCCATATAAGTGTTACATCTTGTGTTATTTCTGCTAAATATCTAAGCTGTTGGCTGGCTAAGATTAGTCTGCAATCAGCTGGACATATAAGCTAAATAAAGTAAACGTTTATCTGCACGTTTTTCATAAATTACTGCATTTTATTGATTTTGTTCACTGAATATTAATTGAATTGAATATTATGGTCTCTATCTGTCTCTACAGGGAGCTCTTTAGAAGTGTAGCAAGTGGTAAAGGGGGTAGTTTCACTTCTTTGATATTCTGTGTTTAACTCCTAGCCTAGGGGGTTTGTCTTGCCATATAAGTGTTACATCTTAAGTTATTTCCACTAATTATCTAAGCTGTTGGCTGGCTAAGATTAACCTGCAATCAACTGGACATTGAAGCTAAATTAAGTACACTTTTATCTGCATTTTTTCATATAGTACTGCCTTTTATTGATTTTCTTACTGAATATTAATTGAAGTGAATATTCTGGTCTATCCGTGTCTCTACAGGGATCTTGTTAGAAGTGTAGCCAGTGGTAACAGTGGGGTAGTTTCACTTCTTTGATAATCTGTGTTTAACTCCTAGCCTAGGGGGTTTGTCTTGTAATATAAGTGTTACATCTTGTGTTATTTCTGCTAAACAGCTAAGCTGTTGGCTGGCTAAGATTAACCTGCAATCAACTGTATGTATAAGCTAAATTAAGTACACTTTTATTTGCACTTTCTCTTCATATAATACAGCATTTTATTGATTTTTTCACTGAATATTAATTGAATTGAATATTGTGGTCTCTCTGTGTCTCTACAGGGAGCTTGTTAGAAGTGTAGCCAGTGGTAACAGTGGGGGTAGTTTCACTTCTTTGATATTCTGTGTTTAACTCCTAGCCTAGGGGGTTTGTCTTGCCATATAAGTTTTACATCTTGTGTTATTTCTGCTAAATATCTAAGCTGTTGGCTGGCTAAGATTAACCTGCAATCAACTGGATGTATAAGCTAAATTAAGTACACTTTTATCTGCACTTTTTTCATATAGTACTGCATTTTATTGATTTTTTCACTGAATATTAATTGAATTGAATATTGTAGTGTCTCTGTGTCTCTACAGGGAGCTTGTTAGAAGTGTAGCCAGTGGTAACACAGGGGGTAGTTTCACTTCTTTGATATTCTGTGTTTAACTCCTAGCCTAGGGGGTTTGTCTTGCCATATAAGTGTTACATCTTGTGTTATTTCTGCTAAATATCTAAGCTGTTGGCTGGCTAAGATTAACCTGCAATCAACTGGATGTATAAGCTAAATTAAGTACACTTTTATCTGCACTTTTTTCATATAGTACTGCATTTTATTGATTTTTTTTCACTGAATATTAATTGAATTGAATATTGTGGTCTCTCTGTGTCTCTACAGGGAGCTTGTTAGAAGTGCAGCCAGTGGTAAACATGGGGGTAGTTTACCTCTTTGATATTCTGTGTTTAACTCCAAGCCTAGCGGGTTTGTCTTGACATATAAGTGTTACATCTTGTGTTATTTCTGCTAAATATCTAAGCTGTTGGCTGGCTAAGATTAACCTGCAATCAACTGGATGTATAAGCTAAATTAAGTACACTTTTATCTGCACTTTTTTCATATAGTACTGCATTTTATTGATTTTTTCACTGAATATTAATTGAATTGAATATTATGGTCTCTCTGTGTCTCTACAGGGAGCTTGTTAGAAGTGTAGCCAGTGGTAACAGTGGGGGTAGTTTCACTTCTTTGATATTCTGTGTTTAACTCCTAGCCTAGTGGGTTTGTCTTGCCATATAAGTGTTACATCTTGTGTTATTTCTGCTAAATATCTAAGCTGTTGGCTGGCTAAGATTAACCTGCAATCAACTGGACGTATAAGCTAAATTAAGTACACTTTTATCTGCACTTTTTCATATAGTACTGCATTTTATTGATTTTTTTCACTGAATATTAATTGAATTGAATATTGTGGTCTCTCTGTGTCTCTACAGGGAGCTTGTTAGAAGTGTAGCCAGTGGTAACAGTGGGGTAGTTTCACTTCTTTGATATTCTGTGTTTAACTCCTAGCCTAGGGGGTTTGTCTTGCCATATAAGTGTTACATCTTGTGTTATTTCTGCTAAATATCTAAGCTGTTGGCTGGCTAAGATTAACCTGCAATAAACTGGACGTATAAGCTAAATTAAGTACACTTTCATCTGCCATTTTTTTCATATACTACTGCATTTTACTGATTTTTTCACTGAATATTAATTGAATTGATTATTGTAGTATCTCTGTGTTTCTACAGGGAGCATGTTAGAAGTGTAGTCAGTGGTAACACAAGGGGTAGTTTCACTTCTTTGATATTCTGTGTTTAACTCCTAGCCTAGGGGGTTTGTCTTGCCATGTACGTGTTACATCTTAAGTTATTTCCGCTAAATATCTAAGCTGTTGGCTGGCTAAGATTAACCTGCAATCAACTGAACGTAAGAGCTAAATTAAGTACACTTTTATCTACACTTTCTTGATATAAAACTGCATTTTATTGATTTTTTTACTGAATATTAATTGAACTGAATATTCTGGTCTCTCTGTGTCTCTACAGGGAGCTTGTTAGAAGTCTAGCCAGTGGTAACCCAGGGGTTAGTTTCACATCTTTGATATTATGTGTTTAACTCCTAGCCTAGGAGGTTTGTCTTGCCATATACATTTTACATCTTAAGTTATTTCCGCTAAGTATCTAAGCTGTTGGCTGTCTAAGATTAACCTGCAATCAACTGGATGTAAAAGTTAAATTAAGTACACTTTTATCTGCACTTTTTTCAAATAGTACTGCATTTTATTGATTTTTTATGGGCTATTAATTGAACTGAATATTCTGGTCTCTCTCTGTGTCTCTACAGGGAGCTTGTTATAACTGTAGCCAGAGGTAACTGTGGGGGTAGTTTCACTTCTTTGATATTCTGTGTTTAACTCCTAGCCTAGGGTGTTTGTCTTGCCATAAAAGTGTTATATCTTGTGTTATTTCTGCTAAACATCTAAGCTGTTGGCTGGCTAAGATTAACCTGCAATCAATTGGATGTATAAGCTAAATTAAGTACACTTTTATCTGCACTTTTTTCATACTACTGCATTTTATTGATTTTTTTCACTGAATATTAATTGAATTGAATATTGTGATCTCTCTGTGTCTCTACAGGGAGCTTGTTAGAAGTGTAGCCAGTGGTACCAGTGGGGGTAGTTTCACTTCATTGATATTCTGTGCTTAACTCTTGGCCTAGGGGGTTTGTCTTGCCATATAAGTGTTACATCTTGTGTTATTTCTGCTAAATATCTAAGCTGTTGGTTGGCTATGCTTAACCTGCAATCAACTGGATGTGAAAGCTAAATTAAGTACACTTTTATCTGAACTTTTTTCTTATAGTACTGAATTTTATTGATTTCTTTTTAGTGAATATTAATTGAATTGAATATTGTCTTCTCTCTGTGTCTCTACAGGGAGCTTGTTAGAAATGTAGCCAGTGGTAACAGTGGGGGGTAGTTTCACTTCTTTGATATTCTGTTTCTAACTCCTAGCACAGGGGTTTTTTCTTCCCATATAAGTGTTACATCTATTATTTCTGCAAAATATCTAAGCTGTTGGCTGGCTAAGATTAACCTGCAGTCAACTGGATGTATATGCTAAATTAAGTACAGTTTTATCTGCACTTTTTCATATAGCACTGGATTTTACTGATTTTTTCACTTAATATTAATTGAATTGAATACTGTGGTCTCTCTATGTCTCTACAGGGAGCTTGTTAGAAGTTTAGCCAGTGGTAACAGTTGGGGTAATTCACATCTTTGATATTCTGTGTTTAACTCCAAGCCTAGAGGGTTTCTCTTGCCATATAAGTTTTACATCTTGTGTTATTTCTGCTAAATATCTAAGCTGTTGGCTGGCTAAGATTAACCTGCAACCAACTGGATGTATAAGCTAAATTAAGTACACTTTTATCTGCACTTTTTTCATATACTACTGCATTTTATTGATTTTTTCACTGAATATTAATTGAATTGAATATTGTGCTCTCTCTGTGTCTCTATAGGGAGCTTGTTAGAAGTGTAGCCAGTGGTAACTGTGGGGGTAGTTTCACTTCTTTGATATTCTGTGTTTAACTCCTAGCCTAGGGGGTTTGTCTTGCCATATAAGTGTTACATCTTGTGTTATTTCTGCTAAATATCTAAGCCATTGGCTGGCTAAGATTAACCTGCAATCAGCTGGATGTATAAGCTAAATTAAGTAAACTTTTATGTGCACTTTTTTCATAAAGTACTGCATTTTATTAATTTTTTCACTGAATATTAATTGAATTGAATATTATGGTCTCTGTGTCTCTACAGGGAGCTTGTTAGAAGTGTAGCCAGTGGTAACAGTGGGGGTAGTTTCACTTCCTTGATATTCTGTGTTTAACTCCTAGCCTAGGGGGTTTGTCTTTTCATATAGGTGTTACATCTTAAGTTATTTCCACTAATTATCTAAGCTGTTGGCTGGCTAAGATTAACCTGCAATCAACTGGACGTAGAAGCTAAATTAAGTACACTTTTATCTGCATTTTTCATATAGTTCTGCCTTTTATTGATTTTCTTACTGAATATTAATTGAAGTGAATATTCTGGTCTCTCCATGTGTCTACAGAGATCTTGTTAGAAGTGTAGCCAGTGGTAACAGTGGTGGTAGTTTCACTTCTTTGATATTATGTTTAACTCGTAGCCTAAGAGGTTTGTTTTGCCATATAAGTGTTGCATCTTATGTTATTTCTGCTAAACAGCTAAGCTGTTGGCTGGCTAAGATTAACCTGCAATCAACTGTATGTATAAGCTAAATTAAGTACACTTTATCTACAATTTTTCATAAAGTACTGCATTTTATTGATTTTTTTCACTGAATATTAATTGAATTGAATATTGTAGTGTCTCTGTGTCTCTACAGGGAGCTTGTTAGAAATGTAGCCAGTGGTAACAGTGGGGGTAGTTTCACTTCTTTGATATTCTGTGTTTAACTCCTAGCCTAGGGGGTTTGTCTTGCCATATAAGTGTTAAATCTTGTGTTATTTCTGCTAAATATCTAAGCTGTTGGCTGGCTAAGATTAACCTGCAATCAACTGGATGTAGAAGCTAAATTAAGTACACGTTTATCTGCATTTTTTCATATAGTACTGCCTTTTATTGATTTTCTTACTGAATATTAATTGAAGTGAATATTCTGGTGTCTCTGTGTCTCTACAGGAGCTTGTTAGAAGTGCAGCCAGTGGTAACACAGGGGGTAGTTTCACTTCTTTTATATTCTGTGTTTAACTCCTAGCCTAGGGGGTTTGTCTTGCCATATAAGTGTTACATCTTGTGTTATTTCTGCTAAATATCTAAGCTGTTGGCTGGCTAAGATTAACCTGCAATCAACTGGATGTATAAGCTAAATTAAGTACACTTTTATCTACATTTTTCATATAATACTGCATTTTATTGATTTTTTCACTGAATATTAATTGAATTGAATATTGTAGTCTCTCTGTGTCTCTACAGGGAGCTTGTTAGAAGTGTAGCCAGTGGTAACAGTGGGGGTAGTTTCACTTCTTTGATATTCTGTGTTTAACTCCTAGCCTAGGGGGTTTGTCTTGCCATATAAGTGTTACATCTTGTGTTATTTCTGCTAAATATCTAAGCTGTTGGCTGGCTAAGATTAACCTGCAATCAACTGGATGTATAAGCTAAATTAAGTACACTTTTATCTGCACTTTTTTCATATAGTACTGCATTTTATTGATTTTTTTCACTGAATATTAATTGAATTGAATATTGTGGTCTCTCTGTGTCTCTACAGGGAGCTTGTTAGAAGTGTAGCCAGTGGTAACAGTGGGGGTAGTTTCACTTCTTTGATATTCTGTGTTTAACTCCTAGCCTAGGGGGTTTGTCTTGCCATATAAGTGTTACATCTTGTGTTATTTCTGCTAAATATCTAAGCTGTTGGCTGGCTAAGATTAACCTGCAATCAACTGGATGTATAAGCTAAATTAAATACACTTTTATCTGCACTTTTGCATATAGTATGGCATTTTATTCATTTTTTTTCACTGAATATTAATGGAATTGAATTTTGTTGTCTCTCTGTGTCTCTACAGGGAGCTTGTTAGAAGTGTAGCCAGTGGTAGTGAAAGTAGTTTCACTTCTTTGATATTCTGTGTTTAACTCCTAGCCTTGGGGTTTGTCTTGCCATATAAGTGTTACATCTTGTGTTATTTCTGCTAAATGTCTAAGTTGTTGGCTGGCTAAGATTAACCTGCAATCAACCAGATGTATAAGCTAAATTAAGTACACTTTTAGCTGCACTTTTTTCATATAGTACTGCATTTTATTGTTTATTTTCACCGACTATTAATAGAATTGAATATTGTGGTCTCTCTGTCTCTGCAAGGACCTTGTTAGAAGTGCAGTCAGTGGTAACAGTGGGGATAGTTTTACTTCTTTAATATTCTAAATTTAACTCCTAGCCCAGGGGGTTTGTCTTCCCATATAAGGGTTATATATTGTGTTTCTTGCTAAATATCTAAGCTGTTGGCTAGCTAAGATTAACCTGCAATCAGCTGAATGTATCAACTAAATTAAGTACACTTTTATCTGCACATTT